>NC_027753.1:37429361-37448321 GCF_000695525.1 Brassica oleracea var. oleracea | reverse complement strand
AAAACATGTATATCTAAAACTATGATGTTTTTGTGTTCTATTTTATATATATTATTTTATGATTTAGCTGAAATATCTTTTGTTAACAACATTTGTTATTATTTTTTAACATTTTTAAAGTAATATAAAGCTTTAAAATGTAAAATTTAGAGTTTTAAAATGTTTTATTTTAATTATTAATAGTTTCATTTAAGTTGTTTTGTACAATTTTAGATATATATGACAAATATTCAACTAAAGTTGATGGAATTGGGTATATCATGTTTTTTTCAGATCCTAAATACCAGAACCCGACCCGGACCCGATATGGACCCGAAAAATTACTGATATTTTATGGGTATTTTAATTATAGACCCGAACCGACCCGGACCCGAACCGAAAATTTCTAAGTACCTATTGGATCTAAATATTTAGGACCCGAAAAGATCCGGACCCAAAAGAAACCGGCCCGAGCCCGACCCGAAGACCCGAACGCCCATGCCTAGTATAAGCTGTGCTTCAGATTGCTGCTATTTGTTTATGTAGGACCACAATGAGTTCCTCCACCAATTTTCGCAAGTGGATAAATGAACCTGACCTAAAGTTTTATTAAACTATAAATCACATGCAAAAGCCCAAAGCATAAACAAGTTATGTGACCAAAATTAAAATGCAACGATCAAGCAGTTGGCAAGAATCCAAGGATAATACTGTATGTAATTGAATTGACTACGATAAGTTTACAAGTTGCCCGTTTCATATAAAGATAACATTGACTGGTAGCTACGTTATTAGGTTCATTATAAATACCATAGAAAATGCAATGCAACCACGTTGAAAGGTAGTATTAGACCATGATTAACCCGGAGTTTTTAGAGTTTTTTAGAGTGAGTTTCTTAGCGGAAGTTAAGAAACTGTTTCTTAACTTTTAACTGAAAAAAGCTAAGAACCGGTTTTTAAATAAGGACTCTAAGAGCTGGTTCTTAGTTTTCTAAGAACCCGGGTTAATCATGGTGTTAGTTTTTAATATAAGAGAAAACTACATCCATTTTGTGACTAAAAGAGAACAACTTTTAATTTTCTCAGTCAATTGATGTTATCGTCATATCTATTTAGCACGACCCATGGCTTGAGTCAGCACCAACGAGCTCAAGTCCATAAGAACCATCTTCTCTCCATCCAACGACGTCGTTTTTCTCCTGAACAAGACATCTCTTCTTCTCCATTATAAACGCCTCCACCTTCAAACGAAACTCCTCGCTGTTCAACCTCTCGATCGCCGCGTTCGCCGACTCAGTCCTCCGAATCTTCGTCACCTCCCTCTTATTCCCCTTCCTCCTCTCCGACTCAGTCCTCCGAAACTCCGTCGCCGGCCGGATAACCTTATTCTCCGTTGTAACCGCCTCGACAACCACCTCCTCCTCCGCCGGAACGATTTGCTTCTCCGCAACCACCTCCTCCTCCTCATGGACCACCGTGATAAACGTCGGAACGATTTTCTTTTTCGAATCATCTTCATCGGAGGCGGTTACGGCTACGGTTACGGCGGAGAAGGAGGTGTACTGATCGTATAGGTCTGGCTCGTTACTACCAACACTCCTACTATCTTCGTCGCCGTGATCGCGAGATAGAAGGAAGATCGAACCGACGAGTACGTTAACGAAGAAGAAGACGAGCGCGCGGTTGGTTAAATTAATAACCGCTCCGGTTCGGTTAAACCAATCGCAGGCAGCTTGTAGCGTGGGAAACCACAAGTAGCAGAAGAAAGCTACGGCGGCTGCTCGTACGATGTTCCTGAACCGTCTCTGGTTGTTGTATCTCCTCATCGCTTCCGCTTTCTCCGCCTCCACGCCATCGAGCTGCTGCTTCTTCGTCATGTTTTTTTTCTGCTTTGTTTTGTTTCCGTGTGGTAATTGAAAAAGCTAATGCTTTGGTTTTTATGTAGGGAGAAGTTGGAATACGATGAAGATGTTAGGTTATCACTGGAGGAAATGAATCGGGAAAGTAACGATTCTTTACAAATTTTCCGGGAAATTTTTGAATTCGGGAAAGTAAAGCGATCGGTAGAATATTCGATTGGGGAGGGAAGATCACTGACACACTGTGATACAGGTTCCTATTTATATAGACCGTTCTGAATGCATGCATGCCTCTTTTCATTTAAATGTTTAATTAAAATATATATTTTTTGGTTTTTTTAAATAATACAAAAAAATTAGTATATAGTTTTATGTATTCAACCAATAATGGTAGCAACATATATTTTTTTTTTCATTTTTCTTGATATTTTAAATATATGAAATGTAGTAACTTGGAGAATTCTTTTTTGTTTTCCTTGCAATGTTTTGTCTCTTGTCTATGAAAACAATGATTAGTTTGTCTACTAATTGCCATTTTTCCATAATTAGTTATTATTATACTATCTCAACATAATATTTTCTCTATGGAAACTTGCATGTAGATGATGAGATTGAAAATACAGTTTCCTATCGTATATATATACTGAATATATTTTCAATTTACCATGTGTTTAAAAATAAAAATTCAACTTACCATGTGTTTGAAAAAACAAATATTTCAACTTACCATAAATTAACGGTGCCATTTCTAACAAAATATTCAGACATGTGAAAGTTTATTAGACATGGACTTATTTAAGCATTTGCAGGCTTGCAGCCCATGAAGCCACTTGTAAAGTTTCAAAAAGACATGTGAAAGTCACGCGCCGACAGAGTAAAAGAGCAACAAACTTATCCACAGACATACATTTACGAGGTTCATGGATTTGAAATACAAAAAGTTGCGCAAATGGTAGAGAATCACGTGAAATGAGATGACTCACATGCACGAAGAGAACTTCTGGTTTATGTACACAAATATTGTTTTAAAGCTTGATAATAGTTTGATGCATACATGATACATTTGTAGACTAGAGGGAGCTAAACTTTTAGCAGACAAATACTGCTTTGGTGTAGCAACAGAGCTTAACACTGTCTGATACTGGCGGGGACAAACGACTGCATTATTTGGACTAATAACAATCTGTTTAACATTTATTTAATCCGACATAAACCGAACGTCAGACTGAATTATTCCAACATGATCAAAAAACTAATTAGATTTCGTTAAGACATAATGTTCAACTAACCCAAATCTTGATCTTTCTTGTGTTAAGTTCAAGGGACAGGAAACCAAAACATTTGATCTAAATCGATATTGTTTTCATGTTTTGAATGAGTGTTTAAAGAAAATTTCGAGCGTTATGATCCAACTCCAATCTATATGCAATAAACGGTTGATTGGGCCTGACCGTCTACCAAAAACAGTTGGCTAGGCATTGCTTCCCGTCACATTAATAATAATCCACAACAGATAAAAAGCCCACTAATTAGTGTGTGCCTTTCACACTTCAAATGAGGATGGCATTGTACTGGGGCATGACAACAGAAACAACCCTTCGAGTTCTGTGAATCTTCAGCTTTCAATAACTGTCTTATTTGTTATCTTAAGCAAACCCTCAATGCTAGATTGTGCTCAACTGCTCACTAATAAAGTTCACTTTGTGTGTTTACAAGTCACTACATTGACGTGTTTGTTGTAAATATATGTATGATAAAAACACCGAGTCACAGTTCATGTTCTTGGCTAATAACATGCCCACACATTTGCATAAACCATGATCTAGCCCAAAATATTGCAACTCTTGACTGGAAGAGTGCTAGAGCAATGATCTCAAGCAACAAATCAAACGCTAGACAACAAACACAGTCGCACTAACCATCTAGTTCATGCCTAAACGATATAAGTGCAATAAGACTATCACCAGCTGTGGCAAATGACACATTCTATATGCATTGTAACAACAAACACAATATCAAAATAAAGCATAATCATTTGCATTCAGAAGAAAAGCAACATACAAATTCAACAGCCAAAGCAGTCCACTTTTAATTGAATAAAAAAAAAAAAAAAGAGACAAATCTAAAACTTTTACCAGAAAACATTGTAAAGTCTCATCACTTCTTCTTCCCTTTGCCAGCACCTTTGCTCTTCTTGGTCGGCAACACGATCTCTCCTTTCAGAACCGGAATCTCCATAATCTCCGACAGCCCCGCGAACCTCTTACGGAACTTCTCGACCTGATCAGCATCAACCATCAGAGCCGACCTGTTCCCGAGGTAAAACGGGTGGTTACCGGACCAAACATCGACGACATACTCTTTCTTGGTCCCTCCCGTGGTCATCACGAGCTCCCCGTTGCAGTAGACCTTGGCGTCCTCGTGAAACTCGGGGTGCAAATCCTTCTTCCTGCACGTTATTTGAACCACCGACGGTTTACTTCCTCCTCCTCTCGCGCCAATCGCTGCCGCCTTAACCGGCTATTGGAATCCCCCCACAATTGGTTTAGTGATTTGAGTAAGGAGAGGAGAGTATAGAGAAAGATTTTACCTTTCTAGCTACCAGAGAAGGAGCGCATGGGTTGATCTGGAGGAACGAGTTCGGGAGAGAAACCGCCATTTTTTATCGCTTTGAGCACTATCTCTATCTCTTTCTCACTGGTGGTGGTGGTGGAGAAGAAGAAGCATCTAACGATAGATAAGGCGAAAGAGGCTGATGAGGCTTAAATTACGTTTATATTTATTTGAACCGGAACCGACCAGTTGAAATTATTCTAGAATTTTATAGATAAACATGTGTCTAAATTTCTTTAATAAAAATACGGATTGGATAAAAAATTTAACTTGAGTGGATTCAGATTCAATAAGAACTGATTCGAAAACCTCAATACCATATTTTCAATTTTATGTGTTTATTGCCTATATTTTTGTGATTGTTATAATGAATGTATATTTGTAATTTTCATTTCATTTAAGTACTATAAATTTTAAATATTAATTTTTTTATTTACTAGAAATTTATATACTTTTGATGATATAAATTTACTTTTAATTATATTTAAAAATAGAACTGAAATGATACATAAATTTCTTGGATGTCTATATATGTACAAAATATTTGAAACTAAACCGATTCTGAACCGAGTAAACCTCCTCCATCGGTCTAAAATCCTCTAACTCAAAAGACCCGGATCCAATTAAGACTAACCTCAATCCGACCCGAAAACCTGGAAACCAGTCTACTTCGTCGTCGATTCGACGCTAACTCTTTCTTTGAAAAAGAGATTAATATTTAACACCCAAGAAAAGGTTTACACTTGGTCGAAGGTTTGAAGCGAGTATGAGAAAAGAGTTGTGCAGAAACTTTCAGCAGGGCAGGTAAACTTTCTTTGATCTCTCCTTCTCTTCGTTTCCAAGTTGTTTGATTCATCGTTTGTTGTTGTTCTTGCAGTTGTAGGTATGGAGAAAGATGTAGATACCTTCATCCACAACAAACTATACCAAACAACCCCTTCGGCTTCGGCACACAGCAGCAACAGAACAAGACTTCGAACAACCCTTTTGGATTTGGTGTACAAGGCGGTTCCAACTCCAACAGACCAAATCAGTCTCAGCAGGTTATGCCTTTTTCAGATTAAAGTTTTGATTTTTTTTTATTATAATGTAACTCTTCTTGAAGAAAAGATAGCATCTTTGAATCAAATTGGTTGACATGGTGATGATGCTTTCAGCCTTTTCAGAATACATGGCAACGTAATCCTTCTAGTGGTAGTGGTGGTGGTGCTTCTTCTTCTACGCAGCAGTCTAGTAAACAGACTCAGCAGGCTGACCATAAGTGAGTGTTTATCATATGCCTAGTTTACTTTTAAGTATCTTTCTTTTGACCTGTTGTTGTTTACTTTGCGAAGATGCACGGATCCTGCTGCGTGTAAGAGGGTGATTCAAGAGGATCTTAAGAATGAGAGACCCATGTGGAAGCTCACTTGCTACGCTCACTGCAAACAGTATGTCTATCTTTACATCCACCATTCTTTATAACGTTTTCTAATCTTTTTTTTTTTTTCTTTTACTCCTTGTAGCCTTCCTTGTGACGTTTCTGGTGATATCAGCTACGAAGAGTTACGTGCCATGGCGTATGAAGAATCCAAACGAGGAGTACCTCTACAGTCTATTGTGAGATTTTAATCTTTCTTAAACACACAATCATGTCTCCTCTTTTTGCTAACAATGATGCCATTGTATAGGTTGAAAGGGAGAGGAACTTGCAAAATGCTAAAGTAGCTGAGTTTGAAAACTTTCTAAGGAGTCCATACAGAGGCGCTGCTACATCCAATCAAACTCCTAGTATCTTCCCACCAGCTACTCAGGTCAACGCCTCTCCAGGGGGATTCTCTGCCTTCAACCAACAACCAGCATTATTCCCAAACACCAATGCTGGTGGTGGAACTCCTAATCCTTTTGGACGGTTTAATCAACAACCTAATGCTTTCAGCGTCAACACTCCTCAACCTGCTCCTTCAGGTACTTGTTTTTTTTTCGTTTGTTCAGATTTGCTGAGACTCAGTCATCTTAAACCTCTTTTGCAAATGATCACAGGTCCTTCTGGTTTCCTGAGTCAACCATCATCGTTTGGACCTGGACCAGCTGCTCCATCTGGTTTCCAACCATCAGTATCGTTCAAGCCAGCATCGTTTGGACCTGGACCGGTTGCTCCCTCTGGTTTCCAGAGTCAGCCAGCATCGTTTGGACCTGGGCCAGGACTCTCCACACCTCCACAGAACAGCAGCATCTTTCCTTCAGTAACTCCAACGCCGGCTTTTAACACTAACCAGAATAATCAGACCGGTTTTAGTTTCAATTCCCCTGTTGCATCTTTCACTTCTCAAGCTGTAGACACAACAAACACACCTTCCGGGTAAGTGTTCATTCTATTTCCAGATTTTCCACCTTGTAGAACTGATGGACTAATAGAATATCTTGCAGAACCGAGCTGCAAGCAGGAGGTGCCCCTGTTGATAATAGCATCTGGTTAAAGGAGAAATGGAATCCAGGAGAGGTAAAATTTGCTTAAAATCTTTGAAGTTAGTCATAAAATTTTACTGCCAAAACAATAATAGTTAAAGACTGTTTTGGTGATTTTGTTCCTGCAGATTCCGGAGCAAGCGCCGCCTGATGCATTTGTTCATCGATAAAGAAAAGTGTCATTTGTTGCTTCTCTGTAGCAGAGAAGCTCATTTTGTTCTTTTAGGTGAAATTGAAGTTTTGAAATTACGTCTAGGGAAGTGTTTCTAAATGACTTCTGTCAATTTTCTTATGATCGTTTGTGTAATGATTTTGTTAACCAAAAAAACAAACTATTGAAGCCTTTAACGAAAAACCCTTTATACCATTGGCCAGCATTCTCATGTATATGAATCTTTTTACACGGATGATTGTGAAGTTGACTAGTCCACTGAATGTAGCTATTCTGCTGGTGTGCCATTTAATGAAGGGTATTAACCTTAGTTTGAGAAACATTGATTGATGAATAATAGTGTGGATGCTTTAGCTGGGAATAAGAATGAGCTTCTACTTTTATATATATATGACTCATGAATACAAATGTTTATATTATTGGTTATTACATCTCTAGATCTGTCTACATCCCATATCATAGCTTGATCATGTTACTTGTTTAGGTTCTTGAGCTGGTTAGTTCTGATTTTTAGGGTCACTGCTGATAATAGGATAAAGGTTCACACCATCTTACTTATCGTTCATCTGCACCAAATTTGTTCCACGCTTCCTGGAGAATAAGAACGAAGCAGGTTAGATACTTATTTGCACATAGAATTGATATATCGAAGAGTTGGAGATAGAGAGACGAACCTTGAGAAGGTCAAAAACCTTTTCGCAAATGTACTTCTGTTGTGTGGATGCGCCACGTTGTTGAAGCTTGTCGGGATGAACGTAAAGAGTTGCCTTCCGGTAAGCTTTTCTCACAGAAGCACTTGAAACAAGATCAGTGAGAGGGATTGGTTTCCATCCACTCTCTGCTCCAAGTATCTGCAAATCATCAAACACCACAGGACAATAAACGTTAAAGACTGATCTCTATGTTTCATGAAGTTCAGAGCTAAGGAGCAGAAACAGTTACATATTGGAGTGTTGAGAGCAATGCCCGCAGGTTGTTTTCCTTTCCATTCGACCACCGTTTTACATCAGCATCAAGAGCTTCCGAGAGCCTCTGCAATTCCAATTAAAGAAGAAGAGAAACCAAATTACAAAGATGTGTGTATATAAGAATTATCTGAAGATGACGAGAACTGTCTATGTGTCTTACATTTCTCTCTGCCTCCTCTTTCTGGACTTTGAGATCACGAAGTTTCTTCTCTGCAAGAGCTTCTGCCTGGAATGGTAGCAACACACATACATGTTTCAGCAGAGAAAATGGGATTACACTAAACAGATGAACAGATGGGTGTACATACCGCACGCTCAGATGTTCTCTGGTGTCTCTCAGATCTAGCTTTGCATCTCTGGATTGGCTCACCTTTGGCTTCATCAATCAAATCAAATGTACAGGTCAGTGTACAGATTAAACATTTTGGAAACAACGATGTATATACATCTATAGAGACCTACCAGTCTGGTTTGAAGAACTAGAAGGACCCGAACTTTTGTTCTCTGTACCCTGCTTCACAATATTACATGAGAGATTTGTCAGATAAGTTAAATGATGGATATTCATATCAAAAGAGGGGTTGAAACTCACAGAAGATGAGGATGAGGAGCCTCGTCTATCACCAGAAGAGCCAAAAGACTTGCTGCCACCATAACTTCTCGTTTGAGAAGCATCAAACTTACCTGACAATGCTTTTTCTAGCGCACGTTCTCTGGCCTCAGAGAGTGCTCTCTCTACAGCAGCACGCTCGGCTCTGAGTTTGGCTTGCATTGAAGCCTTCTCAGCTGATGACAACTTATCATTTACCTCAACAGATGCCTTCTCTGATCTCCTTGGACCATCGGAAGCCACTCTTCGGGGAACTCTCGCCTTTGCTTTCTCCATTGCTGCTTTTCCTGCTCTTTCCTTAGCATCAGCAAACGCTCTTTCCCGAGCTTCACGGATAGCTCTTTCTACCATTGATCTCTCTTTCTCTTTCGCTCTTTCTTTTTCTTTTGCTTCATCTTTCTTTTTCAGATGTTTCTCAACTCGCTCTGCTTCTTTTTGTGAAGCATCAGAAGTAGATGATCGACAACTCTCCTCTCCCTCATTTTCTTTCATGTTTATATCAGCTGCTGCGCCAATTTCTTCGTCTCCTTTGGGCAAACAACAGGAAGACTCGGCTGGCTCTACATTGTTTCGATCTACTTCCTCCTTTTGACACTCAAACCGGTGCTCTTGTTCCGTCTTATCTTCACTGTTCTCTTCACTTGCACTTGTTTCCATGTCATCAGATTCTTCTTTGGTTTCCTCTATTTCTTCAACCTTACTTGCCCCTCCACCAGCCAAACTTTCCTCCACATAAGACTTGATTTTATCTTCATCATCTACAACGCTCCAACCACTTTGAATTGAATCAGAATCCATTTCTTCAACGTGCTCTTCCGTGCTACTCGCAGCGCTGTTTTTCTCATGGAACTGATCCCTGAGATCTTGCTCGAAGCCAACCTCCTCAGTATGTGAATCACCTTGTCTAGTTTCAAAAGATGACCTGCTGGTGTCAGTATCTACGCTACAATCGTTCTTGGCTTCCTCTGCTAGTTCCCGCGTTTGGTCAAATTTCTCGCAAGATTTGTTTGAATCCGTCTCACTACGATCATATTCAAGCATTTCAGCACGAGAATCTTGACGCTCTCTGCTCTCATCGAGTTCAGAGAGTCCTTGAGCCCAGCCAGCTTCTTCAAACACTTCCGGTACATATTCACCTTCTTGGTCACTAGCCATTCCAGTAGCATCCGGCTCTTCTCCTTTACCTTCTTCCTCTTCTCTACAGTTTGTTTCTTGTGCCGACTCTAATTCTTCATCTTCTACGGTATGTGCATAGACTTTATCCTCCGTCTCCACTTCATTCTGTTCATATCTATCTGTACCAGTAATTTGGCAGTAAGAAGTTTCTTTTCCAATATCGTCTCCAGCTTTTTGATGGATATCAATATTATCCTTCTCAGATTCCACTAAGCAATAAGCTTCATCCTCGCCCTTTGTAGTATCTGCTGTCTGGAACATCTGCCTAAACATTTGTTTAAGAACGGTCCAATTTTCTTGCAATCCTGAATCACTGGCTTGCTCAGATGTGCTTTCTGTTTCCTCGCTAGTATCATGGATTTGAAAGGACCTCTGCGTAGTTTCTGTTTCAACACTTGGTAGCTGCCAATGCCTTTTGTTTCCCTTCGGGGCCCTTATCATATTGTAGACGTCTTCAGAGGTCTTCCAAACTCTTCTTCGCCTGGGAGCCTTGTGCTCTGTCTCCTCGTGTGTGTTTCCTGGCTCAGGAGTGTTTTCTGACGCAAAAGACACCATAGTTCCAACACTTTCATCTAATTGAGTTTTACTCCAACTCTCATTAGGTGTTGGAATCTCTTCCACTTCCCTTACATATGGTTTGGTATCATCAGGACTAACTAACATCTCCTGCGGCCTAGAAACTATCTCATTCTCACCCTCCTGATCTAGAAAACTGTAAGTTGGGTCAGAGGTTTCTTGGAAAACTATTACACCACACTCAGGTCCATCTTCGGACTCGCAAGAAGTTTTAACTTGCCATCCTGTTTCTTTCTCCATCTTCTCTGAACACTCTTCCGCAAGAGTAGACATTTTGGATTCAGACTTCTCTTCTTGTTTGATTTCGCCTTTACACTCAGTTTGTTGCAGGATCTCCTCCGCTTTAGCTAACATCTCTTGTGAGTCGCCTTCTTCACAGTGAACCATTTGAGGGAGGATAGATCTTTCCTCCTCCGTTCCATGTGTCTCATTCTTTTGTGAAACCTTGCTTCCCGTGAAGGCCTCTACAACACCTTTTATTTTACTACCCAGCTGTCCAAATGTATAGAAGGGATTCTCAGTCAATGGTTGCGCCTCTTGTTTCGTATCAGTTTCAGGTTTGGCTGGTGCAAGGCTTTCTGGCTCCGGCTTCTTACTATTCATAACTGATTTGAATATCCCTCCAGGTAAGTCCCAGTGTTTTCGAGCTCTTCTGGCTTGTTCCTCTTCTAGCTTCACCTC
Source organism: Brassica oleracea var. oleracea (assembly GCF_000695525.1). Lineage (NCBI taxonomy): Eukaryota > Viridiplantae > Streptophyta > Magnoliopsida > Brassicales > Brassicaceae > Brassica > Brassica oleracea. The sequence continues at coordinate 37,437,239 of NC_027753.1, read as the reverse complement.
TTCGACCTCTTGCTGCTTATGGTCTGAGGTTGAATTTAAAAGTCCTTCAGGAACATCCCACTGCTTCCGTGCTCTTTTTGCATGTTGATCTCCCTCGTTTGAGAATGATTGCTCTGAAGAGTTCACCACTTCACCAAGAACTTGAGGACTGCTTTCTTCTGTTTTTTCTTCAACTTTCTCGTCCCTCTTGTCTTCAACTTGAGAACTTACCACAGCTTCGGTTCTTACTTCAACTTTAGGGGACTCATCAAAAGACTTAAGTTTAGCGGAACTGCGAAAACCTGATTTCTTCCTTTCCATCATTTGTTTTGCGATATTCATCCTCACTTGAGCCTCTTCTAAAGCCTTTTTCAACGCCGCGGAAGACTCAGCAGCAGAAGAATCAACATCTGTTTCAGCATCAAAGAACGGAGGTGAACTCGGAGAATCATCATCATCATCTTCAGCTTGATGAAACCTCTCCGGAAGCCCTGAACTGAAACCCATAGATCTCTCAGAAGCTCCATTGAGTGTACGCTGCAGCAAGCTGGAAGGTGGTTTCACATCCCGACGCTCAGCAATAGAATCAGCCTTGCACGTGGAGTAGTTATCACGCGTGCTGCATTCATCTCGAACAAAGATCTTCTCGTAATCCACCTCAGTTTTAGATCTCCGCTTTCTAGAAGCCTGGACTTCCTCAACTGATGGAATAGGTGCTTTACTTTCAACCTTCTGCAACAAACTCGTGTTATCAACCACTTGAGTAGGAGCAGCCACAACAGGAACCTGACCAGAACGAATAGTCCCCTTCTCACTGCGCTGACCAATCTTCAGCAACGGACTAATAATGTTATCAACCACTTGAGTAGGAGCAGCTACAATGGGAACGTGACTAGAGCAAGTAGTCCCATTCTCACTGCCCTGGACAATCTTCTGCAACGGACTAACCTCACCAACCACCAGAGTAGGACTAGGACTAGGCACAGCTTGAACTTGAGTAAGATGAGCTGTCACATTCTCTTTTGTCTGGTGTGGTAATATATCAGAATGCTTCATCCTAACCATCTCAGGTGAAGAAGTTAGATTCTTGACCTCCTCAGAAGAGCTTCCACCTTTCCTACGACTCCTACACATTGAAACAACAAACAAAGTGTTTAACTTTTCACTCAGATTCAACTACAGAGAGCCAAAGCTAATCAACTTGTGATAAAGGCAGCGCCTTTAAGCAGAGAGAACAAAAAAAGTTACCTTCTTTCCTTCTTCTCAGGCCTAACGATCACTTCGTTGGGAGTAACAGCGAAATCACCGCAACCTCCGAACCCTCCGAACACAGAAGAGTAATCGAGCTTGGAGCTCCTTACATCGACTTTAACCTTACCAACGTTGAGCTCGGGGACATCGAGAAACGGAATCGAGGACGGAGAAGGACCCGAGCCGCGGAATATCTCGCCGTAATCGACGAGAGGAGACTTCGCGTTCGCCGGAGAAGAGAAAACGCCGTCGTATACGGTGTTTGCGCCGAAGCTGAGGCTGAGGCTGTGGCTACGGCTAGTCATCTTCCTGGAGAAAGTAGTAGCAGAGGGAGGCTTCTCGTACTCCATCGAGAGGACTTCGTTAGGGTTTTAAGGGTTTCTTCTTCTTCTTCTTCCTTCTCTCTTTGGGGGTTTGTCTCCTCTTTGCAGTAGAAAAATCTGCAGAGGTAGAGAGAGAAGAGAAGAGAAGAGATATGAGCTGTGTTTTTTTTTTTCTGCGTAGATATTTTTTAATGTAATATAAATAAATTATTTAATAATTGGACAAAGCGCGTGAAGAAATAATGACTGTCCGTAAATACTACTAGTTGACAAGTATAATCGCGACGTACGATCTGTTCCGTATTATTTTTTGGGGATTATTTGAAAAATACTCTGTTTGTGTTTTCAGATTTTTTTTGCGTTTTGAAAATTAATTCTTTATACATATAAATATCTATGTATGTAATAAGACATTTTTTCCAGATTTAAAAAAAAAATTATAGGATCATAAAGCCTACAATTCACTGTATATTTCTAAATCTATAGGTTTAAACATAATTATAAATTAGTTGGTTTAGTGTCACCAAAATATTGATTGTCTTGTAGTAAACAACGATTTTGATTGTCTTGACAAAAGAATATTGGTCCTGGACCGTTGGTTATTTTCTAGAATATGAGAAAATATATTAATGATCCAAACTTTTGATTTTAGTTTTAACATATATTATATAAACTTACCCTTCAGTTTTATAGAGGGTTATTTAGTCAATTAATATTAAGAAAGTGTAATTTATAAAGGAAGAAGTGTATCATCAACGTTGGAAAAAAAAAATATTTTTCCAAGTTTTCTCTAATTGCTACTTGGGTACTATAAAAGCAAATTAACGTTAACATGTGTCGGTCAATCACTTTCATTATGTTATTGGTAGCATATTATTTAATACTCTAAGATGCTTTAGCGTTTTAAATAACTGCAGATTGGTAGCCATTTTGTAGTTGTTGTTTTTTGTCTTCATGCGATATTATTTAGTGGGTTGGGTATTATTCATTGTGTGAAATCAAACCTATTCCACACGCCAATCTAATTTAGCTTTGCAATAATACAAATAAATAGCAGATATGACAATGTGGTGTTTAGCATGCTGGACAATATGGCGTTTAACATGCTAGACAATATGGCTTTTTACATGCTGCACAATATGGCATTTTACATTAGCAAACCTAAAGAAAAGTAGAGTCAAACCTACATTAGAACTTCTATTAACAATGAAATGATGTAACGTTGAAAAAAAAACAATGAAATGATGTAAGGGTTATTTTCGGAATATTATGTAGCATAGTGAAAGCTATGATTCTCTGTACTTTGGCGACCGTTAGGCATTGCTAGGCTCTTGCCCGTTTGTCATATTTCAGTCTTTTCTTGGGATAATTAAACAATAATATGGTTTATGTTAAACTCAACAAAGTAGTTAGGACATGATTAATGTATGTCTCTCAAGGAAGATCTCTTAGCAAAAGATAAAAAACGTTTCTTAACTTTTAACTAAAAAACCTAAGAAACTTCTCTTATTTATTTAAAAGACGTCTCTTAATTTTTTTTAGTTAAAAACTAAGAGACGTTTCTTATATTCGCTAAGAGATCATCTCTAAGAGACTTGCATTAATCATGATCTTAAATATTCATTTCTACAATATTTTCATCTGAATTCGACTCTACTAAAACGCAATGCTCCGTGTTACAACTTGATACGTTACAATAACACGGCGGATTTGAGTTTTATACAACGATATCTTAATTTTTTTTAATTTTATTATGATGATGTAATGAGGTAACTACGATCCTGTAATAAAGTTTGGTTAATTTACATACTGATAAAAAAAATTAAATGCTGATCGTGCAAAAAAACAAGAACAAGAAGGGGTAGAAAACAAGTGGCATTACAAAAGTATGTATTAAGCCGTTGTGTATGTCTTTATCTCGAATGATCACATGGTTTTGATACAAGACATGGATTCTTGTCACACCAATTTCCCACATATTCTCATACTCATAACAAGAAAAACAATTCACCACATTTTTATATATACTCCAACAAATTTTAAAATTGAAGTGAAACCAATAGTTCAAATATTTATCATACAGTATAACTCAAATTCATGATTTGAATTTGAAGCTTCCTCTTGGTTGGTGGGTTTTTGGGATGTGGTCCAAAACGTTTAGATTACACAGACTGGTCCAGGTTAAATACGACAAAAATATACATTTATAACAACTATAGCTTAGTATATTATATGAATTGAATGACCGTATGTATGCACACGTTTTGTAGAAATGTAATGATTCACAGCTTCATAGTTGCTGGCAATCACCAAGAGCAAGAAAGTCATGCATTTCTCGACAAATCCATATGTTATCCAAAATAGTATGAACATTATTCACAGACTTAATAAAATCCAAAAAAACTTTGCCATTTCCAAGATCGTTCCAGCTATCACCGCGTTGAGTGTTTTAAACAGTTAAATATTGGAAAATCCTACTGAAAATAAACATAGGTTTATGTTTCTTGTTTCCTTAGAGAATATAGAGCACAAACATAAAGTTGATACTGTTTATTTGAAGAAACATCGAAGAGACATCTTGTATCGGGTAGTGGTCCCCAAGTGACATTAAATCATTTGTTTAGTGATCATTGATCACATAATGTTACTATTATAATGCGCCAACGAACGACATACCTTTTCCATACTATCTAGTGATTTATATTATGATTAGGACTAATACGAATCCAGACGAAAATGACATCTCAGGAAAAGAAAAAGAAAAAAAGTAGCAACATTCATGTGCAAGTGTGTGTATATGTGATGTTGACCTTCCTAAGAGCATTTTTTTTCTCCAAAACAGAGTAAAAGTGAAAATGAAATAAAATTGCTCTAACTCTACTTCATTTCCAATTTCATAATAGAGTGATGAACAAAAAAAAATAGATTATTCCATTTATGGAGTAAATTTCATTATAGAGTAAATTTCATTATGGAATGAGATATTAAGTTGGATTGGAGCATTTTTTATTTCATATTCACTTTTATTCTATTTTAGAGGAAAAAATTGAGTGAGAATGGATGCCCTAACTCTTGAGTATGTATAACCATTTGTACATCGAGCGCCAGATTAGAATATAGATACATGTATATTTACTAATTACCAACTTGTTTATTTATAGAAACTCATTAACATTCACAGACCTGTATAATCTCATGTAAATCTTAGGTTTTCATTAGTATTGACACTTATCAGTTACTCTTTTTGTCTAATAAAAAAAATTAAACATGTCATTTGAAAGGATTCCACTTTAGAATTATAATGTAATTTGTACATATTTTTATCTAAATATTAATGATAAAATGCATTGATCTTATAAAAAAATATTTATTTTTAAAAAAATTATTAGAATAAATATAATTATTGAAAACATAAAATGACTTTTAATCTTTTTAATTTTATTTTTTTTGAAAAGTGTCAAAATAATTTTTTTTATAAAACAGATTCAACCACACATTTAACATGTAAGTTATGTAATGTTATAACATACAAATGATGAACTAAGAGTGTACACATGTTTTTACATTTATAGGTTTGAATTCTAATTATAAAAGGTCAATTTATTATTATTTATATAAATTAGTGAAGAATAAACTTACCTAGTTTTTAGTATAGATTAAATAAAATGGTTCGGCGTAAATTTTATAAAATGATTCATTGTAATATAATTAAATTATTTAAACAAGTAAGATTATCATTTATAACTTCATAATTCTCATAAGTTAAAATATGAATAAATTAATGTTAAAGAAGAGCAAACATTAAATGATGGTAAGCTTTTGGGCAATTGAGATCTAAGATGCACAATAAATCTAGGGTTAATTCTTGTTAAGCTTTTTGGAAGAAAATGGAAGTAAAAGAATGCTTTAAGATCGAGAATCTAATAGTTGAACAAAAAAAAAAAGATCGAGAATCTAATTATGTCAGTCAAAGCAAAAACAGAATGGAGCCTACCGAGAATAATATAGCGTCATTATTTTCGTGCTTTTATAATTAAGAAAAATATATTTCAAGCTTTTTGATAGGCCACTGGCATCATGAAACCTAATAATCTGCCATGGCTTTTCAAAGTTTTATAATCTTTAAAGTAATGTTCAGTTGCTTTCTTAGTAAAAGTAGTCTCTGAGAGAATCTCTCAGCCATATGCATTGCATATTCACACCCAACCACATGCTTACTTCGCTGTGTTTTCAACAAGACATGATTATATGAATATAAGACCATCATCTCTTAGTGCACAAAAAGAAAACCCATCATATATTGACCCAATAAGGGCCCATATTATGAACCTCTAAATCAGTGTATAAGGGCCCAGATCACAAACCTGTAACCAGTCCTTGATTTACAGTCTGCAACATGTGTTTTATATGCATACATACATCCATGATATATCTATTGCAAAATAGACATCAAGGATGTAGACATTGTCAGATCGAATTCATCTTTTATTTGCTAGGAATATAGTAAAATAACCCAAAACAATATTGCTTCTTCAAAAGTAGTATACCTTGAGATAAAATTGAACACTAAATCATTAATATTCACTACAAGAAAATGAGTAATTTCTGACCGTCATATCCGTTGGAAAACGGTCGGAAATGGCCTGCTTTGACGGATTTCCGACGGATCTGACCGTCAGATCTATATGGTCAGAATTTTTTTTGCGGTCAGAAACGGTCAAAAATGGCTGACCGAAAACCGACGAATTATTTCGGTCGGAAATTTCTGACGGAACTTCCGTCAGAAATATCCGTCAGAAACTTCTGACCATAATAGCGGTCGGAAATGTTTGACGGGTGTTTCGGTCAGAAAATATTGACGGAAATAACGGTCGGAAAGTTTTGACGGAAATTACGGTCAGAAAGTTTTGACGGGTTCATCGGTCGGATATTTCTGACAGGTTCATCGGTCAGAAATGCTTATTTCGGTTTGAAATATAAAATACTGAAATGTACAAAACATACATAAAATTTTTTAAAGTCGAATTTTTATAATAAAATTTGCAAAGTTAAACAAACATACATAAAGTAATTAATTTACATGGTCATAGATTGTACAAACATACCAAAGTGATTAATCACACCAAAACAAGTTAAAAAAAACATACCAAAACGGTTGGCAAAGGTCAAGCAAGTAAAAAAAAAAAACCAAAGTTCCTTACTAGAAACATCGATCGTCGGGGCTTTGGGTTGCAGAGTCCGGCTGGGTTTGAGTTGCAGAGAACTGCTCGGGGCAAAGGTTGGAAATGAAAACGGTCACGCGACGAAGCTCTTCCTCAATAGCTCGACGTTTTGTCCGCTCTTCATCAAGCTCCGTCTTCATCCGATCGATGTACTGAAGAATACTTGAGGAAGAAACTGAGTGCTGAGATGATGAGGTTGAGATAGCTTCGGAGGTACGACCGATACCATACCGACGACCCTTCTTAATAGGAACATTCTACAAAAGAAGAGTAAAAAGAATTAAAAATGTTATAAGAACTATAAATATAACTTGTTAACATATCAAGCAGCTGGAGAACGAATCCTAAAATTCTAAGTTCTTGGCTGGAGAAAAAAAATAACAACTGACCACATAAAGTAGACATACCTCGAGAACCAGTTGGTTGATCTCTTCGCGGGACAGCATGTTAGAAGCCGTAGATCCATCATTCGCAGACAACTGAGACTGCTGAAGTTGTGCTTCTTTGTCCTCCTTCAGCTTACTCAGAGTTGCCAACAGCTCTCTCGCAACAGGATCTTGAACCTCACCGGTTTGTTTATTGGTGTGCATATCCCTCATCAATTCTAACCAATCTGGTGGCACTCCACCCCTTTCAGCAGTCTTCCAATAAACACACAAATGATATAAGAGTATCAGTTCAATGTATATGATGAAATTAATAAAATTGAAAAAAATAAGATACCGCTTACCATTTCTATCTCACGTTCCTCTCGTGTCTTAGCACCACCATTGTGTACTGCTTCACCTTTTCCACCACGTTTGCTTCTTCTATTAACAGAATTGGTAGCTGCAATATGTGCAGTAGCATCAAGCTGCCAATAGGCTTTAAACCCATCCCACACATCTTGATTCAGACATATGGGTTTATCCTTCTTCAGCCTCCACTTTTTCTTCCACTCAGTCACGTTGCTCGTGTACTGCTTTCTAGCCTGCAAATTAAAGGCTGTCCGCACATCATTGGTGAAAGCAGGGTCCCAGTTCCAATCTTGCTGCAATGAACATGCAAACACAACAAACATATGCATAAGTCGAAATTAATCTGTAACCAAGCGGACATTTACA
>NC_027753.1:37413853-37425806 GCF_000695525.1 Brassica oleracea var. oleracea | reverse complement strand
GCTGGTTTGAGGCAAATGACATGAATTGTTGAAGACCTTCCGCAAACTCTTCTGTCAAAAGTCCAGTAGATGGATCTTGATGATTGTGATCCATCCAAGACCTAAAATATTCATTATGATTGGAGGAAGACATTTTGATTGGTAGAGAATTGTTTTTTATAATTGAATTTGTGAATGAGCCAGAACCGGCGTTGTAATATTTAAAGACAAATTTCTGACGGACTTTTGACCGTTTCTGACCGATTTCCAACGGCTATAAAAACGTTCGAATTTTGGTTAGAAATCGGTTGGAAATTTCTGACCGATGTCCGACGACTGTGTTCGGTCATAAATTTCCGACAGATTTCCGACAGATTTCGGATGGATAATATTTTAAATTATTGCCGTCAGTAAACGGTCGGAAATTTCCGACAGTTTTCTGTCGACTTTGTAGCTGTCGAAAAGTTCTGACCAAATCAGAATTCTGTTGGAAATCTGTCGGAAATATCCGACCAAAAAAATATCGGTCAGAAGTTCGGTCAGAAGTGTTTGATTTTCTTGTAGTGATTTTCTTAGTACGGATTTACTAAAATATCATTAAAATACGTTTAAATTACTTATATATAGAAATGTTTCTTAACCAAGTTTCATCAATACAAAGTAAATAAAAAAAGTTATGGCCACCATGACCTTTCAAGTCATGCATGTCATTAACTCAATTATTTCTTCCTATTTCGATTAGCACTTTTCGTTGTTGCGCTAATTAATCCAACAAGGTTTGAAAAGAACAATTAGATAACTAACACTTTAATTGTAACTAGAAAGAGGGATAAACTAGCACCAAACTCTGACAACCGTATAGATATTTGTAAAAAATACATTGAAATTATTTAACAGTTTTTGTAGCATGAACGTGCATGTGATCCGATCGATCTCTAGTAAGATGTGAACTTCTCGGTTTAAGAAGTAAGGATTTCAAGATTCGGTGAAAATTTGATTAAATGAAAACATAAGCAGATTGTCCTAAGTTAATTTCTAAAAAAAAATTTTAATTCTTGAATTTCATATATTGGTAGATCCCCCGAGATGATGATGTTTGGGATCAAAACATCTAAAAAGTGTGCCAGTATGTTTAAAATTCGACAAACTGGTTATTCAGTCCTTTATGCTTTGTCATGTAGTTTTATTGTAGAAGTCATTAATCTAATGGAACAAGTGAACTAAGACAACATACAGGAAAAGCATTGTGCTCCTTCAAAAGCAACTAATGACCCTTTTAAAGAAAATGTTGTGTCAGAAAGCTAAAGTTTATTATCAGAAGCAAGTACTTTTCAATTTAATTAAATAATTTGTTTGCAGTTAATTAACGCTCCTTCGTGGATACTCAGTTGAAAGGAACAGGTTAAATATATATAACGATGTTCATTATTTTTATTTTTTTTAACTGCACTTTTTAACTATCAAGTACTGTATCACCTATATAATTTTATCTTTATTTCCATAAAATTCAACGTCAAGATCACACGGATGAATAATTGTCGTTCTATATGGCTGTATTTCGATTTTAATTAACCTTTTAACCTTTTAAACTATTTAATTTTTATAAAATGTTTCTTTCTTTCCCTTCATAAAGATACCGTCAGTTTCCATATACTTAGTCCATAAAAAACATCGATTAAATTTCTGAATAAAGAAAGCTAACAACCAATTATCGTTGTAGATTTCTTCTTATTTCTTTGTAAAAAAGGTGTTCCGCTTCTAAACACTAGAGAGTGAAAGAGAAAGAAGGGCATGAATACGGACGTAGTAGTCCACTAAATCCCATTATGAAGCGTGGATCGCAGGCTTCTATTTTGGGACGTTCCAAACGAATTAAATTTTTTATCTTTGTCTATTTACATATAGTAGTACTTCTGAGCAAAGAAACCGAAGGTCCATTATTGTAACAAAGTAATCTGCGACAGCTATTTATTGGTTCAAACTTGACGTTAGAACTAATTACAAAACTTAGAAACACATAAATATCCACATAAAGATTACACAAAATGGTCTGATCCTTAGTACCTAAGCTTCTGACTTCCTAAGTAACTCTTGAGAACATCCATGACATCTCCAAATCAGCTTTCACTTCAACAGGAGGGTTAGAGAATTAATCTTGCAAGCCATGTCACGAATCGCTTTCGAGTGGCAATCTACCTTCGACTGAGCAGTACTCACAACCACAGTCCTGTCAGTCGGTGCAATCTCACCTTTCTTCCTCACCTTAAACAAAGCAGTTAGCGCCACACCTGTCTGTGGACAAAGAAACATCCCAGTAGAATCCGCTAGAGCCATAGCATCCATCAGCTCTTCCTCCGTCGCCTCCTCCACAATCCCATACACAGCTCTATCAATCGACACAGGGTCACCAATCTGAATCGCAAACGCAAAAGTGGTACTTGAAGTCATGGGCTTGGAGTGGCTTGGAGTCCTTCCAAACAGACTTGTAAGGCAAGTAAAGAGGATTAGCATTGGCTGCTTCTGCACAAACAACCCTAGGTATCGTTTCAGTCAATTGTGAAATATATATTTTCTCAAAAAGAAAAAAACTTTGAAATATATATATATATATATATTTTTTGGTCTAAGCTTTGAATATATATGGCAGGTTGAACGATCATTTCAGTCAAACACAGCCTGAAAAAATGATACTGCTCATGATGACACTACTACATCTGCTCATCACGGTCGGAGCTTCAGCCTCTACCCCAGCCTTGAGCATTAAGGTACATAAAACAATAAATTTGTTGTTTAACTACATACCGATTTTTTGTCAATATTCCGCTAATTTTTTATTTGTGTGTGTTTGAAATTTAACAGAGTCCGGATGGAGACGTGATTGACTGCATAGATATCTACAATCAACCGGCGTTTAGTAATCCACTTTTGAAAAGCCATGAACTTCAGGTAGTTTTTGTTATTGGTGTTTTACCCGTTAATTTATTCGTTTCCCTAACAATTCATAATCATGTTCATCTACAGTCACAAAAAAATATCAATGGTAGGTTTTGTAACCAAAAAAAGTTAAATAATCTTTTTTGAAACAAATATTTCAGGAGTTTCCTACGGAGATGCCTAATTTGGAAATAGCAGCTGAGACACCAAACTGGCAGGTGTGGCACACGACCGGGGAAAAATGTCCCCCGCGAACAATCCCCATTCGTCGGACTACGGACATTTCTCACTCAAAATATCCCAAACCCTACTACAAATCCTTAGCGGACGCCACTAGAGGGCATAAGGTATTTTTTTGATGAATTTTTAAATTATAAAATCAAATTTATCAATAGAAAAATTAAAGGTATTTTTCACGGATATTTCTACGAATATTTCTCACTCAAAATATCCCAAACCCTACTACAAATCCTTAGTCGACGCCACTAGAGGGCATAAGGTATTTTTTTGATGAATTTTTAAATTATAAAATCAAATTTATCAATAAAAAAATTAAAGGATAACATCATCCATTTACCACTAGAGGGCAGGTTGCAACACAAACCACATTATCTTCAAGTTTGACGATAGCATCATCCATTTATAATATGTTGATTATCGTTTTTATGGTTTTAAAATTTTACTTTTATTTGTGACATTTTTGATGGAAAATACTTTTAAGAAAATAACGACCGAAAATTTAGATTTTAGAAGAAAAAAAGATGGTCAATGGTGCTGCTGCTTCATATATTATCCATTAGAAAAGACGAAATAAAATAAAGTTTGAGCTGCAAAAATTTGATAGGTTTTGTAGTCTGTAACATCATATGCCTTCGTGTAGAAGTGGGCCTCATTATACAGACATCTGTGATTTATAATCAGCACTGGGCCTCAACACCTATATAATCTATAAAAGATAAAGCTAAATAATGGGCCTAGGGTCTATAGCATATTACACCCGTCTCGAACTGGGTTTCAACATCTATATAGTTTGAAAGGCTTTCTCGCATATAGCATTTGTGTCGGGCTTCAACATCTAAATAATTTATAAAACATAATTTAAATGTTAGGGCTAAGGCCTTGTAGCACTGTTGCCAATGAGACAAGATTCATTTCCGAAATGTTAGTATGTTTACCTGTCATCCCTTATATTCTAAAAGCACAAGTCACTCATCTAATCATATTTTGCCATTTGGTTTATATTTTTTTAAAAAATTAATTAAACAAAAAACTAAAGGTTAAAGTAAAAATTCTCTAATAAAAAAAAATATTACGATCCGTAATTTTTAAAACCTTAAAATTTCAAAACCCAAAATTTTCTCAAGCATTACCACCACGTTTAAAGTGAATCATGTCATTTATATAACTGTCATACTCACGATTCAAACTGTTTATCTTCTATATAATTTTTAACATATCATTTTGCTTTGTTTATCTCCTCTCCCTCTTTATCTATCTCTTTTCATAGTTTCACCTTTTTAATCATCTTTTAGGTTTTGAGTGAGGAAAGAAATCGATACAGGTTTATAATTACTTTTTATCCAGATTGAATTTTCTCTTCTTCACAACTTGATACTCTCTTTTCGCATAATTCACAAAAAATTCAATTGAGTTTCCTCAAGCTTCATTCTTCAAATACTAATAGAAATAAAAGCATTGTCTTTATAAAAATGAACGCATTGTCAACAATGAAGTTAATAAGAAGTATAGAAAATTTTATTTATATATATTATTTTTGAGGTGGATTCTCTTTTCTTTTTCTTTGAGCCAATATAATTTATTCATAGAATATACTTTCATATGTAACTCTTTCAAAGTCTTCGTTCCTGGAAAATGAATATGGCTATCTGTATCATTGATCAGTTGCAGAACTTTGATTTAAAAGTAAGAAGCAAAATGATTTCTTATGTTTAGATGATAATAAATCCAATCATTTGTTGTTTCCTATATGTTTAGTCATTACTATAATTCCAAAAAGTCACGCGTAACATTACCTGAATTAGTACATGTAACTCAAGTATTGACTATGTAAGTAAATTTAGTTGATTTGTTTTCTAACAAAAAGTATATGATTTTGTTTTACAATATGCATGAAAAGAATTAAGGAACCCGTGCAATAGTGCGGGCAAATATCTAGTAATATTAAAAGCGACACTACTAAACGTTATTTTCATTGTGAATGGCCAAAACCAGTACGCGATCGGATTTATTCGAAACGGAGGGCCGATATATGGAACAAGAGCATCTCTCAACGTTTGGGAGCCACTAGTAGAAGCAGCAGATGACTTCAGCTTATCTCAGGTCTGGCTCGCATCGGGATCATTCGCCAATGGAGATGTCAACTAGTCCGTCGAAGCGGGTTGGCAAGTGAGTTCCAAATTTGAACAGTTGTTTTAAAAAGAAAAAAAATTATCAGTACTTTATAGTTTAATTACTAAACTTGACACTGACACAAATGCGTTTTTATTTATTTAGATCAGTCCAGAGAGGTATCACGACCACCAACCGAGATTCTTTACATTTTGGACGGTATGAAACTATCTCTCGATCAATTTAATATTTTAAAATATGTTGTTATTGTCATGCATAGTGTACCGAAACATAACATAACACATCTAAAATTTATGCAGAGAGATGCGTATAACAACACAGGATGCTACAGCACCCACTGCGGGGGATTTGTGCAGACCAGCAGCACAATCGCCCTTGAAGCTGCTATCACACGTACCTCTGCATTTGGAGGCCCTCAGTTCGACATCACGATTCAGATCTGGAAGGTAGAATATTATTTTGTTTGGTTCCTTTTCTGTTATATATGTTATATGTTTACTAACATATAAATGAACAAAAATGTAGGATCAATCTTCTGGGAACTGGTGGCTGGGACTGGGCCGCAACATGGAGCTAGTTGGTTACTGGCCAGCTGCAATCTTTACAGGCCTAGCTGATCACGCAGAGAAGGTAGAATGGGGAGGCGAGGTTCTGTCCCTGAATAGTACTGGCACAAACACCATTCTTCAAATGGGATCGGGAGAATTCGCTGAAAAAGGCTTCGGGAAAGCTGCTTACGTATGTAATATCCTAGTTGCCGAGAACAACCAGACTTTGGTTCCAGTCCAAGATTTTGGGGTACAAGCTCAATTCCCAAAATATTATTCAGTTAAAAGGTCGCAAACTAAAGGTTGTGGGAAGCACTTTTATTTCGGCGGGCCAGGGCAAACGCGTTCGGGGGCAGTTCGTGGAACATTGGCGAGTGCGTTGCTATTATTGTATTTGGCTTTTTTCTTGTGTGTTTAGTGTTTTTACGGTATTGACGTTGTGTGTTATTGTTTTCGAGTGTGTTTAGTTTGTGAAACTAAGATATGTTGCTTGAAATTATCTACTGTTTTTTAAACCAATTAATGATGTTGGCAATCGTAGAAGCTTTTCACTTCTGGTTAGACCGTTGGTTTCCATTTGTTTTTTTTTTCGGAAAAGAGGATCCTATGGCTATGATCATGCATTCATGCGTATGGAAAAGTTATGGAAAAGATAAACGATGGTAGATTCTCAAAGGTCAACATCATATATAGCCAATAGATATCAAAATGGAATTCTAGTTATTGTGGTTTTTTTTTTGTATATGACGATGTTTAGTCACACGCACCGATTAGAAGCCAATATGATGACATCATCTTTTAAGTCCTTAAATTAGAAAATAGTCAAAGTGCTATATAATGTAACGCTTGAATATCCCGATCATGTTTTTTTTTGAAAAAAAAAAACTAGTTATTACAACGACACCGAAGTGGGTTGAAGCGGCACAGTCACCGGTTTTAAATCCTTTCATTTTCAAATTTCTTTTCTTTATGATATTTATTTAAGTTTGACAAAATAATTAAAATGTGATATATTTAACTCTTTTGTCCGATATTTACGTATCATATTAAATATCATTCTAATCTTTAAAATTTATTTCATTGTAAATGTATTTTATTTTTTCAATACATAAACTAAATACATTTTCCATTATTATCATTGTTTTTAGCATATTAATTAACAAAATAATGTATTAAATAGAAATAAAATAGAAAATTTGATAGTTCTCTTAATCGTGTGTGAAAACATTAAACAAAATTTATTATAAAATGGAAGGAGCAGTAACTAATTTACACACTTTATTTTTAGCCACATATTTACTTTAACATTATTTTAAACCTGTTTGTTTATTTTCGCCCCATATTTACTTTAACGTTTTAAACATGTTTATTTATTTTAACCACATAGGTTTATTTAGTTTTTTTTTCACAAAGTTGTATGTTTCCTATATATTTTGGATTATTTTAATTAAGGTCTATTTTTTTATTTCTTTTTACCATAATTTTGTTTTTAACTCCGTATAAGCTGGATCAAACCATGTTGGTTAAACCGAATTCAACTAAGTAACCCAAGACAGTGCGATTGTGTGAAAAAAATTTATTTAAATAATAATTACATTTAATAACTCCAAAAATAGACAAATCAGAATAGTTACTATGGATCCTGTAACCAGAAAACCAGTAGAAGGGTTTTTAGGTGGTGGACCCCATCTTTTTTATAAAACAGGTGATAGAGGAGAGGAACTAAGTATCGACTTTGGTGAGATTTCTGAACTCTTTGCGGATCCCGCTGACACGTGGTGGTCCGCGATTGTTTTTTTTTAATTTTTTTTTTTTTAAATCAGAGAAAACAAAAAAAAATTAAGAAACCCAAAATTCATACCTACCGATAATCATGGCCTAAGATTCCGATGAATAAGCAAGAACAAAAAAAATAGTAGATCTAAGAGGAGGGTGTAGCATGTATGCAGAGCCGGTCCTTCGGCGAAGTCGAGAAAGCAGTGGCTTCCAGCCGATTTATTATAAAAATACTTTCGGCCACAAATTCCCAGATGTTTCCTTTGGTCTAGTGGTCAGGTCAATAGGATGCAAACTTCCTTCCTCGCAACCTGGGTTCAACCCCTCTCAGAGAGCGACCAATTTTTTTAAATTTGCTTCCAGTCAAAAATTTCCTAGGATCGGTTCTGCATGCATGGGAAAGAAGGCGGTGGAGCAATGAGGATCCACTCCAACGAACACAAGCAGCCCTCAATTACGTTCAGCTCGCGTGTCCAATACCAGTTCACAGATCTCTACACGATGAACCGTCAAACCACCTTCAGATATGTTGCCTGATTATCTACTGTTTATTTTAACCAATTAATGATGTCAGTAATCGTAGAAGCTTTTGACTTTCCATTTGGCAATTTTATTGGAAAAGAGGATACTATGGCTATAGATTCATAAATGGTAGATTCTCAAAGGTCAACATACGTATATAGCCAATAGATACCCAAAAAGTCGAAATCGAATGCTAGTTAACTAGTTATTGTGTTGTGTAAAAAAAAAGTGAATGCTAGTTATTGTGTTTTTTTTATATATTTTATATATGACGATATTCAGCCACACTGATTACAAACCAACATAATGACATCATCTTTTAAGTCCCCAAATTATAAAATACTACTCCCGATAATGCTTTTATTAAAAAAACTAATTACTACAACAACACCGAAATGGGCCTTCACGATGTGGAGAAGCACAGTCACCAGTATTAAATCCCTTTTCAATACAGTCCTCAAAGCAATAATGCGATCCGTATTTCCCATCCACGCATAAAGTGGAGCAATGATCATACGAAAATTTTTCAATCTCTGCACCTACATCATATTAAAAATGTATGTGAGTCGAAACAATAGTTTTTTTCCTCCTTTATAGAGGCTACATATATATACGTATATATATACTTTATACAATCCATATATAGATATGATAATTATCGATGCTAGTTAGCATATAGCGAAATCAAAATTAAAGAAATATAAGTTCAAAACAATAGTAGTTTTTTCCTCCTTTATCGAGGCTTTATATATACTTTATACGATCCATATATAGATATGATCATTATCGATGCTAGTAGGATATAGCGAAAACAAAAATTGAAGAAATACCTGAGGTAAAAACAATCTGGTTGGATAACGAAACTCCTAATATGACAAGGAGAAGAAATGTCATCAAGGTCTTTAGGACACCCATTGATAACTATTATTTGGAATAGTCAATTGATAAGTAAGATGTTGTGAACTTGGATCTTAACGAGGGCTCCTTTTATACTCAAATGGTCTTGAAAAATCTCAAATTAATTAATGTCTTTTATGTTAGTTAAATACTAATTTGGGCAAATAATTAATTATATTTATTTGTATATTTGAACATATCCTTTGACTCTACTTGTTGACTATTTAGTGACATATTTAGTAATTTATTTCAAAACATAAATGTAAATTACTTTAGTGGCAGCATCTTATTATAGTATTAGAAAGTTGCGTTTGACCAAAAAATTTTAGAAAATTACATGAGACAGCATATTTATTATCAATTTTTTTGGGGACATATATTTATTTAATTTTGACAGATAGACTTCAAGATTCTCACAATTTGTTTTACAAATTTGTTTTCTTTTGTGAATTTTGAAAGGATTAATTAAAATTTGATATATTTGACTCCCTTGACCAGATATTTACATGGTAAATAATTTAAACAAATTTATTTATTTTAGCCACAAATTTACTTTAACATTTATTTCAAAACATAAATGTAATTTACTTTAGTGGCAACATCTTAATATAGTATTGTAAAGTTGCGCTTGAACAAAAAAAAGTATTTGAAAATTACAGAGAACATTTTTTTTTTGGGATACATATTTATTTAATTTTGACAGATAGACTTTAAGATTCTCATAATTGTTTTACATTTTGTTTAATTTTGTGATAGATTCATTTAACTTTGACAAAAATAATTAAAATTTGATATATTTGACTCTTTTAACCAGATATTTACATGTCAAATAATTTACAAAAAAAATATGTCTTTTAGACACAAATTTACTTTAACATTTATTTCAAAAAATAAATGCAATTTACATTAGTGACAAGTGACAACATCTTAATATAGCTAGTATTAGAAAGTTGCGCTTGACCAAAAGAAAGTATTAGAAAACTACAGAGAACATATTTATTATACTTTTTGGGATACATATTTATTTGTTGAACAAAAAAAAAAGGATACATATTTATTTAATTTTGACAGATAGACTTTAAGATTCTCATGATTGTTTTACAGATTTGTTTATTTTTGTGATTCATTTAACTTTGACAGAATAAATTAAAATTTGACATATTTGACTCTTTTAACCAAATATCTATATAGTATATAATTTACACAAATTTATTTATTGATTATATGAAGTTTTTAAAAAATTTGTCTGTTTCCCATATATTTTGGATTATCTTATCTATTAAAACAAAATGCTATTTAAAATTTACCTTCACATTGTTTATTTTTAAACCTATTGAATATGTTGTGACTAAATATACATGCACTGCAAAATAATTAATATACAAATCTAATAACATCATTTTAACTTATATTTTTCTCTTAATTTTATTATCATCATGGTTGTCGTTCTCACCTTCTCCATCAAAAATTTGTCTGTTTCCCATATATTTTGAATTATCTTATCTAATAAAACAGAGTACTATTTAAAATTTATCTTGATATTGTTTATTTTTAAACCTATTGAATATGTTGTGACTAAATCTACATGCACTGCAAAATAATTAATATACAAATCTAATAATATCATTTTAACTTATATTTTTCTCTTAATTTTATTATAATCATGGTTGTCGTTCTCACCTTCTCCATCTTCTTCCTCTCTTTCTCATTGTTCTCATGATTTGTTGTAAAATCAATATTTTTTTGTAATGATCTAAAGATTGTTAACGATTGAAACAGCGATGAATATTGACTGTGATTTTGTGTTTCTGATTCTAAAAATTGGGTTTACGAGTTATTTCAGTTGAGATTTTGGGTATTGGTTTGAGATGAGTAGGCGTCGATCTAAATATCAAAATTGGTGATTAACGATTGCTTTAAGTTGATGCTCTGCTGTCGGATTAATCAAAACTATTTCTGGGTATGATAGGTTTGACACCACGAGAGTTTGGACCGGGCCTGACCATGAGTAGCAAAAAAGTAGGCTTTTTTGGGTTTTGGTTTACTGTAATGAGACAGAAGTAAAGTCTTTGCTTTTGACTTAAAAAGTATCTTTGCTTTGTTTAGGATGTGCCTGAGTTCCAATCATAGTTTCTTTCTATGGATTCTTTGAATATAAACCATTAAAGGGATTGAAAGGTGGTCTCATTCACGAGAAGCTTGAAGAAGGTGTTGATTTTTTCCTGAGATCTGCACTTACTTCCATCATTTCGCAATTTTCAATTACATTTTCTGTGTATTTTGTAGGTGACAAATGTTATAAATCCATGATATGGATATGTGGATTGCCATTAACCATTAAGGAGGTTTACATCTGACCCGACTATCCGGTCCGTCTACACCCGTCTCCGGTCCGTCTACATCCGACCAAGACTAGTCAAGATGAAGACTCATTCAATCGGAGCATTTATGAGCTTTGACCAAGTCTAGATATTTGTAGTCAAATGTATTAAATGTGTAGATTCTCTCCTTTGTGTAAACCCTTATGAACCTCCACTATATATTGATAGTGAGAGCTAATGAGAAAGACACAACTTTCACAACAACACTTCTCTCATATTTCTAACACGTTATCAGCACGATTGTGCTCTCCACCTGAGAAATCTCTCTCAGCCGGCGATCCTCTTTCCGGCCAGCTCCTCCGGTGCTCAGCCTTTGCTCCACCGGCGGTCAGCCTCCTCTCCACCAGGCCACCTCTCTCTCTCCGCCGGAAAACTCCCCTCTCTCTCAAATTCCGGCCAACTCTCACGGTGGTCCTCTCAGATTCTTGTGGTGAAAAAGGTAAACAAATCAAAACCTTGAAATCTATAGAACACCATTATGTCTGAAACAAATCTAGGATCTATATGAATCCATAACTTATAAACAATCTATGGATTTAAAATATT
>NC_027753.1:37410966-37411473 GCF_000695525.1 Brassica oleracea var. oleracea | reverse complement strand
AGAGTTGAAAACCAGATTTAATCATCAGAAAACTGTGATATTGCCAAAAGCCCTTTATGATTGGAGAAACCTGAGAATCCAAGACTATAAGTCTGTGGAAGAGTATAACTCGGCTTTGTTCAAAATAGTCTCAAAGTTGAAACTTTGTGGTGAGACTATTACTGATGCTGATATGTTGGAGAAAACATTCTCCACATTCCACACCAGCAATGTTGTGCTTCAGCAACAGTACCGAGAGAAGGGTTTCTCCACTTATGCTGCCTTAATCTCTTGTTTGTTGCTAGCTGAGCAAAACAATGAGTTGCTCATGATGAACAGTGAGCTAACGCCTCCTGGTGCTAAAGCATTGCCTGAGGCACATGCGGCCGTAGAGCCAAAGGACGAGACTCCAAGAGAGTCATACCATGATCGCATGAGAGGCCGTGGTAGATGGCAAGGTCGTAACCGTGGGTTTCAACCACGTGGCCGTGGATTTCAACCACGAGACCATCTTGGTCGCAGCCGAGG
>NC_027753.1:37406662-37410179 GCF_000695525.1 Brassica oleracea var. oleracea | reverse complement strand
GAAGACTCATTCAACCGGAGCATTTATGAGCTTTGACCAAGTCTAGATATTTGTAGTCAAATGTATTAAATGTGTAGATTCTCTCCTTTGTGTAAACCCTTATGAACCTCCACTATATATTGATAGTGAGAGCTAATGAGAAAGACACAACTTTCACAACAACACTTTTCTCATATTTCTAACAACAAAAAGAATTTTAGTGGGAACATATGCACTCTCTGCGGGTTACTACGATGCATACTACAAGCGAGCTTACTAGATAGGTAACCTTGCATCTTCATTAACCAGTTTGGATCAGTAACAAATATGTGTTCTCTTTGATGTTAATATATAGGTGCGAAAACTAATTAGAAAAGTGTTAGATTCGGATTTATTATGGGTTTCCAACTTAAAACCAATTAGTGATTAGTGGATTGGTCCTAACCCTTTATATATTACTTAATGTCCCTTAAAATTCCCGATGTGGGATATATATCCCTAATACCCCTCCTCGAGATGATGGCTCTTATCGGCAAGAAATCTCGGAACTGTATGACATTTATTCTCGGTCGAGCGAGTTTAACACAACCTTTATACTCGGTTGGAAGGGTTAATCACGACCTTTATACCCGGTCGGAAGGGTTAATTTTTAATTTTAATTAGGAGTTTAGGGTATTTAGGATATGAGCTCTAATACCATGTTAGATTCGAGTTTATTATGGTCTTCCAACTTAAAACCAATTGGTGATTAGTGGATTGGTTTTAACCCTTTATATATTACTTAATGTCTCTTAAAATTCTCAATTTTAGCCAAATATTAATTTTCTTTAAGGATTTTTATCAGACCAAGAATGAGATATATAGCCAGATTGCAATGAGGAATCAGAAAAGATTTAAAAGCAAAAAAAAATCATAAAATCGATTGAAAAAATGAATTCATGTGCTGAGTGAAAATATCACATTTTTTCCATGCAACTCTAACACTTTTTCACTCGATTGTATCATGTTTTTATAATATTTATCATACTTTTTTAATAAAAAATATACTTGTTGTTGGTTATAGATTACATCAATTTTGCAACATGCCCAACAATGTTGATAAGACGGGCAACTATTTTATTGATATTTTTAAGTAAAGTCCAATAATTATGTATGTTTAATAAGCTTAAAAATATTTATTTTATTTTGCTTTACATTAGTAGAAAAACTAGGTATGGGTAAAATATATGGATTTAACTAACCAAACCAAACTAGATTTGAAAGTAATACCAAACACAAACTAAAATTGATAAAGTACTCATGTGGATCTAAAAATTTAATGTCCAGAATCCAATACCTGAATCTGATTCATACTAAAATATTTTGGATACCAAAAATATCTAAATTACAATTATATACTTATATATGTTAATTATTTTAAATTTCATCTCTATTAGATATTCAAAAATATGAAAATATCTAAAAATTATCAACATAGCCACAAGTAAATATCTAAAAATGGCAGAAAATGTTCATTATATTGAAAATATTTATTTGTTCTCCATCCAAATATTTAAACTGATCTCATTTTTATGTAAATTTAAATATTTAGTCTTACGTTATTCAAAATTTTATGTTTTATATTATTTTATTTTCTGATTTTGAAGATTAAAGTATATTTGGATTTTTGTTAAAAAATACATAATTAAAATGGGTAACCAAACTCGTAATGATTCAAACCAAATCCAAACTAAAATTTATAAATATTTGAATACGATTTAAATTTTTTAACTCTAAAAATCTGAAACCCGAATAGATTAACTAAATTTGAACGAATATATATATATATATATATATATATATATATATATATATATGAATACACATCTCCAAAATAACTATTCAACAAATCTCTTATTACAATATATAATAAATAATCTAATTCTCTTATTACAATATATAATAAATAATCTAATCAATTATTTCACTCTGCGGCGTGCATGTTATACCTAGTTATATTGGAAAAGAGGATCCTATGACTATGATCATGCATATAGAAAAGTTAAATGATGGTAGATTCTCAAAGGTCAACATACGTATAATCATAACCAATAGCCAAGACGTTGGAATCAAATGCTAGTTATTGTGTTTTTATTATATTTGATATATGACGATGTTTAGCCACACTGATTACAAACCAACATAATGACATCATCTTTAGTCCCCAAATTATAAAAACTACTCCCGATCATGTCACGCTTGAATATCATGCTTGTATTAAAAAAAAACTAATTATAACAACAACACCGATATGGGCCTTCACGCTTTGGAGAAGCACAGTCACCAGTTCTAAATCCCTTTTCAATACAGTCGTGAAAGCAATAATCCGTTCCGTATTTCCCTTCCACGCATAAAGTGGAGCAATGATCATACGAAAATTTTTCAATCTCTGCACCTACATCATATTAAAAATGTATGTGAGTCGAAACAATAGTTTTTTTCCTCCTTTATAGAGGCTACATATATATACGTATATATATACTTTATACAATCCATATATAGATATGATAATTATCGATGCTAGTTAGCATATAGCGAAATCAAAATTAAAGAAATATAAGTTCAAAAAAAAAATTAAAGAAATACCTGAGGTAAAAACAATCTGGTTGGATAACGAAACTCCTAATATGACAAGGAGAAGAAAAGTCATCAAGGTTTTTGGGACACCCATTGATAATTTATTTTGTACAAAAGTCAATTGATAAGTAAGATGTTGTGAACTTGGATCTCAACAAAGGCTCATTTTATACTCAAATGGTGTTGGGGAAATTTCAAATTAATTTATGTCTTTTATGTTAGTCAAAAATCAATTTGGGCACAAAATTAATTACATTCATTTGTGTATTTGAACATATCATTTGACTCTACTTATTGACCATTTAATTACATATTTAGTTATTTATTTCAAAACATAAATGTAAATTACTTTAATGACAGCAAATCCCCTATATATTAATTGAGGAACATTTGAAAAGATGTAACCTCAATTTTGTATTAATTAAAATAGGTCCCAATGCATATATGACACTCAATTAGGTAGTCAATTACATTCAATTGAAAAATAAGTAGGTCCACATTCGATTTTTATATGTTGTTAGATACATAAGTTGGTCAAACTATATGATATAATGATATGATATGTTATTTTCTTTCCTTAAATCAAACCTACGGAATTACCATAAATGACTAATATATATATGACAATTAATGATTTTAATAATAAAGATTTGATAACAATTTATATCTCCTCCATCATTTTTTGTTTAATTTTATATTATTAAAATAAATTAAACAATCAAATTAGCTATAAAAGTAAAATTTAGATTTTTTCGTATATGTTATATTTTGAATTTTTAAAAACGACAATAAATGACTAAAACTATTAAAATTATTATGTTAAAAATTAATGATCAATGGTTTAACATTTTTATTATAAGAAGATACACATGATTTTAAAACCATATGAGTAAAAAATATCATTTAATAATAAAATAAATAT
>NC_027753.1:37392895-37405924 GCF_000695525.1 Brassica oleracea var. oleracea | reverse complement strand
AAAACATTTATATTTTTTCTTATATGTTATATTTTGAATTTTTCAAAACGTCTATATATTATTAGAAATTTGAAGATTCTCACTCTGAAAATTTTGTGATCAATAGATTATTTTTTTTGTTATAATAAGTTACAAATGATCATAAAATATAACGCATATGAATTTTTATTTAATAAATATTCAAACTAAATAATATATATATTTATATATATATATACTAATGATTTAAAGCAACAAGATTGGCTGATCAATTTAGTTGTCGAGTTGAAATCTTTCAAAAGTATGTGAAAGACTAAAGTCAAATTAAATATGGATTTAGAATAGTAGTTATATTTTACTAACCAAAATACCGAAAAAAACTGAACCGAATCGAAACCAACCTGATATCTGGATTGAACACCCCTAATCCAAATGAAGCCAAACTATTGTTTCATTCTCCAAAATATAATAAAAATAATAACTTAATTCCGCGCAAGGCGCGGATCTTATCCTAGTTATTAAAGTATTAGAAATGTAAATGTAAATTACTTTAATGACATCAACATATTCTTTGACTCTACTTAGAAAGTTGCGTTTGACCAAAAAAAGAAGAAGAAATGTTGAAAATTAAATGAGACAACATATTTATTATCAAACTTTTTGGGACATATATTTATTTAGGGAAGATATACTTCAAGATTCTCACAACACTTTTACAAATTTGTTTTCTTTTCTGATAGATTCATTTAATCTTGACATAATTAATTAATTTTGATATATTTTACTCTTTTGATCAGATATGTACATAGTAAATAATTTACACAAATTTATTTATTTGTAGCCAAATATATAATTTAAAATTTATTTGAAAACATAAATGTAAATTATTTCAGTGACAACATCTTATTATCGTATTAGAAAGTTGCGTTTGATCAAAAAATATTAGAAAATTAAATGAGACAGCATATTGAGAAGCGCGCGGGCGCATATATATAATTTTGACAAATACTCCATCCGTTTCATAAATATAGACTTTTTAGTATTTGTAAATATATTAAGAAAACACATTAAACTAACATAATAAATGTATCGTTTTCTATAATTTTTAATTTTCAATAACTTTTAACCAATAGTAATTCAATAAAGTCAATTAATTTTCTTTTGTGGTAGATTCATTAATTTTGATAAAATTCGATATATTTGACTCTTATGACCAAATAATTACATAGTAAATAATTTACACAAATTTGTTTACTTCTAGCCACATATTAACAATGTTTATTTATTTTAGCTACAGATTTACTTAATACTAGTATAGATTTATTAAATTTTCACAAATTTATCTGTTTCTATTCGATTATTTTATAATGTCTAATTTATTTGTTTTCTTTCACCATAAATTTATTTTATTTTGAACACAAATTAATCTAATTCCGTATAAGCCGGATCAAACCATGGTGATTAAACCAAAATCAACCAGCTAAACCATGACAGTGCAATTGTGCGGAACTTTTTCTTTAATTAATAATTATATTTAACTAGGTGTTTTGCCCGCAAGTACGGGCATAATTATTTTCTAAATACTTATTAAAGATCAAAAAAATTAAATCAAACATTCAATTTATATTGTTTTATTAGTCTTTCAATTTCTTAATTTTCATTCAATTTATACTGTTTTATTAGTCTTTCAGTTTCTTAATTTTCAACTTTATTGATTTAAAAGCATTATTTTTTAGATAACAACATAAATATTTTTTTATAGTTGATAAATATTTTTTACTATATTAATTTATAAACAATTATCTAATTAAATAAACAAATATATAATTGTTAATATAACTTGATGTTATTAAACTAAATTCTTAGAATTATCATAACCTACAAAATCTCAAAATAAATTAAAAGAACAAAAAAATAGTCTGAACTCAGCGTTACATATTATATTAATCAAACTAAATGAAAGTATTGATATATGTATAATTATATTGTGAAATACCTCATAGAATAATTAAATAAATACTCAAACAGACCAAACATGTTGACAAAAAATATATTAATATGTAATGTAGAAGATAAAAACATTTTCTATCTATTCTTATATTCATTTATAAATGTTATAATAAAGAAAAATATGTTATAGTCAATCTTTATTTTTCTATAAAATAGAAAATGATGCTTTAATATAAAATAGTATTTCTTTATTATAATAGTATTTTTTTAATAATTATAACTAAAAAATCATTTTGGAAAATACAGTTTTTACAAAAAAATAGAATCTCATTTTTCTTTGCATAATTTTTTTCACAGAAATCTAAATTTAAACAAAGTTATATTTCTGTGAAATTCTTGAAAAAAATAAAAGTAAAGAGAGTTAATTTTCAAATTTTATAAGGTACTTGATTTAAATAAAAATTAATCTTATGAAAAATTCTCTTTTAGAGGCGGATATGTGCATATATACTACTAATTATAAAAATTAATAAGAAATAAGAAAGAAAGATGTAGATAAAATTAATAAATATATTAAATTATCTTTTTTTCCAAACACGTTTTCCATTATTTTTTGAGATAATTTTTATAATATTAATTTTTAATCAGTTAAATAATTAATGATATAATTATACATTAAAATATCAACTAACAACCAGGCGGCTTTCATAAACAACCAGATTTTTTTTTGAAAATATTTTTAAAAGATAATTCCATTCCCAATAAAAATATTTAGAAAAATAAAAACAAAAAAATATTGCTGAAAAAATATATTAAATTTTAACTTAAATATCAAATATATGTTGTTCTTGCAACTAAATAATAACAAATAAATCTTTATTATACTAAAATATTATTATAAGCCTATTTTAAATATTTTGTATAATGATAAATCTAATTATTATATGTGTATATATAATACTAATTATAAAAATTAATAAGAAATAAGATAGAAAGATGTAGATAAAAACATAATAAATATATGAAATTATCTTTATTTTCCAAACATGTTTTCCATTATTTTGAGATAAATTTTATAATATTAATTTTTAATCAGTTAAACAATTAATTATATAATTATACATTAAAATATCAATGAATTTAATCAGTCTAATTAAATTTTTTTAAGTAAACTAATGATGGATCCTAAAATCATGGAAAACATGACAAATAAGCAAATTCACTTTTCGAATAATAGTGTAGATAGTCCAAAAAAATGGGAAAATCAGAATAGTTATAGTGGACCCGGTAACCGGAAAACAACAGACATCTGATTTCAATGAACAAGCTAAGAAAGAAAGAAAACAATAGATTGGGTGTAGTATGCGTGGGAAAGAAGAATGCTCCCACTCCGACGAAAACAAGCATCCATCAATTAGGCCCTGCTGCGACTTCTCGACGGCTTGCGTGTCCTTTTTTGTTTTTTTGTTCAACTAAGGATTTCATTAAACTTAATAAAACGGCAGTTTAGCCCACTAGGGGCCCATTACAAACTGAAAGTAAAGACAAATAGAGAGTTCTTTTAGCTAACTCGTCGGCTTCCTGGTTCTGAGTTCGTGGCAGAAACGTGAAGGAGATTGAGTTAAACGCAGAGGAGAGTTGATGGATGTCGGTGATGATTCCATAAATTTCCTTATCCTGCATCGTGGTGTTGATAGCTCTGATGAGCGTTGAAGAGTCGGAGAAGACTTTGAGATCGGGGATCTCAAGTTCTACTGCCATAGTGATGGCTGATCGAATCGCTAGGGCTTCAGCCATCAAGGGGGAAGATACGAAGCTTTGAGTCTCCGATCCTTGTCTTTGTTCACCGTTGATGTTCCTTTTGAAGATCCAGGCTAGGCCTGCCCTCATTGAGTTCTTGTCCCATGAGGCGTCTGTTCTACAAGTCATCGTTCGAGTATGATTCTGATCTTGGGGCAGTGATTGTCGTTTAGTGGATGATCCTGATCCAGGTAGTGGCTTCTGTCTTGAGCTTTCCTCAATTTGTGCTTGATTCCATTCCTTTGCTAGAGTAATGCCTTTTGTTGCGATCTCCACAGGTGTCGATGCTTTATCCTCAAAGATTAGCATGTTTCTTGCTGTCCATAAGGCCCAAAGGATCCATGGGAGCACGAAGTTTGGAACTCCAGTTGAGGGGGGAGGCAGATGGCTGATCGAAATTTGACTAGCATCGTCTTCATAGTGTCTTCCACAGCTACGATCACCGCCTGTTTCAAAGGTACAAATTCCCAGACCTTTTTCGTAAATGGACATGAAAAGAACAGGTGCATTGGCGTCTCTTGTTCTTTGCATCTTGGGCAGTTTATGTCTGCGGTAATGCCTCGTCTTTGCAGGTTTTCCCCAATGGGTATAGCGTTTTGGATGATGGACCAAAGGAATACTTTCAGCTTCGGAGAGAACTTTCCCGACCAGACATCTTTGATCCATAGGAAGTCTTGTTCCTCTGCCTGTTGGGTGTGGGGCTGTCTCAGCGCTGCAGCTGTGGCGTAGCCTGATTTTGTGGAGTAAATTCCTGATTGTAGAGGTTGCCACACGTAGATGTATGTTGCTCCTGTGGTACTTGGTCGTAGGGATTGGATCTGTGCTGCCATTTCTGGTAAAATCTCCGCAATCCTTTGCTTGTTCCATCTCAAGTCTGTTGTAAGGAGGTCTGAGACTCGCAAATCTAACACTGCTTCTGTGCAGGGACCAATCGGCTTTACTCTTTCAGATAGTGAGATCCACGAATCCTGTCAGACCTTCGTTGTCTGTCCATTTCCAATGACCTTTCCAAGGTTTGACTTCAAGAGTTCAAGGCCATGTAGTATACTGCGCCATCCATGGGAGCATACTGAAGGTACAGACACCTCTAGAAAACTTTTGTTGTGGCAGTATTTTCCTAATAGGATCCGTGAGAGTAGACAGTTAGGCACTGTGAGGATTCTCCATGCTACTTTGGCTAGGAGAGCTTGGTTGAACAATTGAATGTCACGTAGTCCTAGTCTCCCTTTTGCTTTAGGTCTTGTCAAAGTGTCCCATGCTACCCAACACATCTTTTTCTTTCCATCTGGTTCATCCCACCAGAATCTAGTTAATGTAGATTGGATCCAAGACCAGTTCAGAGGAGTTTGCTTTAGATTGACCCGCCGTCACTGGAAAAGAAAACTCTCAATCCCGATGGCTAACTTGCGGCAGCTCCTACATCGTCTTCTAACAGGGCTTGCCAACCGCCGATACCGAAGAACCACCAGAATCCGGATCTCTCATGGAGGTTCACCGCAAAAAGACTTACCTGAATAAGTTGAGGATGAGCCTCCAGAAAACAACAGATCATTGCCTCTTCTAGGGGTGGGCGTTCGGGTACCCATTCGGGTTCGGTGGGTCTATTCGGGTTTCGGGTTTTCGGGTTCAAAGATTTCAGCCCCATTCGGGTATTTCTAAATTTCGGTTCGGGTTCGGTTCGGATCTTTGCGGGTTCGGTTCGGGTTCGGATAACCCATTTAAATTATTTTAAAAATTTTAAAATTCATTATATACTTTAAATTTCTCAAAATCTATAAACAAAACAATATATTACTTATAAATTTGAATAGCATATGTCAAAGTACCTAAAATTAACATATAAATTGGTTTGGTTTGAATATTTGGATTGAGAATCAATAAGTATTGTTGGTGTTTTGAGTATACTTTAGCTATTTTTGACATGTTACTTTTGACTATTTGTATATATTTATAAGTATTTTGGATAAGTTAAAAGTATCTTATATATTTTGATGTTCTTAATATATATTAAATCTAAAAATAATTTATATATATAGGTATATAAATCAATTTCGGATATAATCGGGTACCCGAAATACTTCGGTTCGGATCGGGTTCGGTTTCGGTTCTCTAAATACCAAAATTTTGAACCCATTCGGATATTTAATCAATTTCGGTTCGGGTTCGATACTACTTTTTCGGATCGGGTTCGGTTCGGTTTTTCGGATCCGGGTTTTTTGCCCAGCCCTAGCCTCTTCTGTCGATGAAGAGCGATCCATAAGATATGGGAGAGGAGAGCTTCACACGGCGCACCGAGAAACGCCGGAGAGATCGAAAACAAAGATGTGAAAACACACAGAAGCCGCCGTCTATCTCACGGGCTATGGCTATGATCATGCGTATGAAAAAGTTAAACGATGGTAGATTCTCAAAGGTCAACATATGTATGTATAATCATAGCCAATAGATACCAAAAGGTCGAAATCGAATGCTAGTTATGGTGTGTGTGTTTTTTATATTTTATATATGACGATGTTTAGCCGAATTTATTACAAACCAACATAATGACATCATCTTTTAAGTCCCCAAATTATAAAATACTTCCGATCATGTCAAGCTTGAATATCCCGATCATGCTTTTATTAAGAAAAAAAAACTAATGGTTAGTACAAGCACAATAGAATGATGGGCCTTTAGTTGGATCAGCACCACATTCACCATATTTAAATCCCTTGTCAATACAGTCCAGAGCGCAATAATACGATCCGTCTTCCCCATCACATATATTGGAGGAATGAGCATCCGCAAATCCCTCCATCTCTGCACCTACATCATATTAAAATATATGCGAGTCCAAACAATAGTTTTCTCCCTCTTTTATTGAAGCTTTATATATATATATATATATATATATATATAATATACGATTCATATATACATGATCATTATCAGTGCACCGCATAAAACTACAGCAAAAATTGAAGAAATACCTGAGGTAAACACAATTTGGTTGGATAGCGAAACTCCTAATATGACAAGGAGAAGAAAAGTCATCAAGGTTTTTGGGACACCCATTGATAATTATTTTTGGTACAAGAGTCAATTGATAAGTAAGATGTTGTGAACTTGGATCTTAACAACGGCTCCTTTTATATTGAAATGGTCTTGGGAAATCTCAAATTAGTTTAAGTTAGTCAAAAACTAATTAGATTTATTTGTGTATTTGAATATATCCTTTGACTCTACTTATTTAGTGACGTGTTTAGTTATCTAATCTATTAAAATAGAGTCCTATTTCTACTAATATAAGTTGTGATTTAAAATTGGACCCTTTCTAGAGTGTTACAATAATATTACATAGACGATCATTTGCTACTTAATGATTAAACCAGAATATTAAAATCAGACCACGATAAGGTGATACAACAAAACCGATGTTGTAAGCTATAATTAATTTAAACCAACCCGTCGGTTATCTAATATTATAAGAACAATACAATTACACAGTCACACCCTGCGCTTGGACAGCAGGATGTTAGTGTATGATAGTTTAGATGAACATGTTTTCTTGACTTCATTTCATTACTTGCACCATAACAAATTCTTCTGAGTTTGCTTCTGTTCAGATCATTAACTGGAACATAACAAATTCATATAAATTAATATATTGTCCATTTTCAACATACTAAACCGCCAAAATTTGAAAGGGTTTCAACCTTCAATGTGATATATGTACATTTGTATCTGTAATATTGCATACTACCCAAATCACTTTCTTATCTTATAAATATCTTATAAACTTTCAGAAAACTTATCATTGGTTTCGAATTATGTACATTTATAAATAGTAGTTTTAAAATAAATAGTTATATATTAATATCTTATTATTATATATTTTTAATCATGATCTAGAATATTCTAACAATATTTTTTTGAAAAAGAAATATTCTAACAATATTAAGAATATATTTGATCAATTTTACAATAACATGTCTTCCAATCTAAATAACCTCTAACAACTTAAATTTTGTGTCGACACATAGTTTCCTAATATATTCCATGCCAGAATATTCTAACCACAACAATAGATTTGCTCAAATCTATTCTAACGTATCTTGCAAGGAAAAAAATCTAAGAAGTAACAATTTAATTCGGAGAACGATTCAGAACCACCGAGGGAGAAGAAAAAGAAAATAAAGTGGTTACAAAATTTTGAGGTTACACGTTACAAGTAAAATA
Organism: Brassica oleracea var. oleracea; assembly: GCF_000695525.1. NCBI lineage: Eukaryota > Viridiplantae > Streptophyta > Magnoliopsida > Brassicales > Brassicaceae > Brassica > Brassica oleracea. The sequence goes on along the minus strand of NC_027753.1, from coordinate 37,397,977 downwards.
TGTAGGCTTAATTTTTTTATTTTAACTATAACTAGAGTTTGGTCCGCGCGGATTTGTTTCTAAAAAAAATATGATTCTATTTGTTTTTTATATCATTATTTAGGGTTGGGCAAAAACCTCGAATTCGAAGAATCGAACTGATCTCAATCCGAATAAGTATTACCAAATCCGAACTGAAATTGATTAAATATCTGAATTATTCAAAATTTTAGTATTTGAAGAATTGAAACCTAATCCGATCAGAAACGAAGTATTTTGGGTATCTAAAATAGATTTATATAGTTATATATATTAATAATTTTTAGATTTAATATATATATATATATATAAAATCCATAATATATATGATACTTTTAAATTCGTTTAAATACTTGAAAATATATACAAATAATCAAACGTAAATATCTAAAATAGTTAAAATATACTCAAAAATTCAAAAATACTTAAATAATTATTAATTCTCTCTCCAAATATTTACACCAAACCAATTTTTATATGTTAAGTTAGGTTTTCTAACAAATGTTATTCAAATTTATATGTAAAATATTCTATTTTTATAGTTTTTTTTTAAATTAAAGCATATAATAAATTTAAAATTTTTTAAAATAATTTAAATTGGTTATCCAAATCCGAATTGAATCCTCAAAGAACTGAACATAACACGAAATCCAAACAGACCCGAAAACGAACCTGAACGCACACCCCTAATCACTATTATATATCCTATATGTGTCATCATAGATTACAAAAATATGTGTTATCGTATAATTAATTGTATTTTATATGTACCATCAAATAAGTAATCTTATAATTAATAATATTTTATATGTACAATCATATAAATAATCACATATACTATATTTTTAAATTTCAGTGTGAAATATTAACAGACACCATCTTTTTTAATATAATATAATGGACTTTCAATTTTTTTAATAGCATAAACACATTCTTATTCATGTTTCCAAACGATACTGTATTTTTTTTTTTAAAATTGCTATCTATGTTGCCAAACAAAAGCTTAAAGTATTTTTAATTTAATAAGATATATGTTTTAACTAATGGACCAGACTGATTCATCTAAAGTATTATTACTTTGCAAGTTTATGGATCTTATCGTCTATCAATTTGTTTTCATCTGGGCCATTATATGATTAATTTTTTTTTTTAACAAAAAAAAAACATGTTATATTATAAACAAAATATATACGTGTTTGAAAACAAGAAAAAGCATATATAAGACAAAATATAGTGTCACAAAGTAAGATTTATAAAATTTTATTTTATAATCTTAGTAACAATTAGAAACATTTGTTCAAATAATTTCCGCGCACAGCTCGGGTTAGTATCTAGTTTATTTTAAAACTAAATGTAAATGACTTGGTAACAATATCTTATTATAGTATTAGAATCTTGCATTTGAAATGGTCTAGGGAAATCTCAAATTAGTTTAAGTTAGTCAAAAGCTAATTACATTTATTTGTGTATTTGAATATATCCTTTGACTCTGCTTATTGACTATTTAGTGGCGTGTTTAGTTATTTATTTTAAAACATACATGTAAATTACTTTGGTAACAATATCTTATTATAGTATTAAAATGTTGCATTTGACCCAAAAAAAAGTATTAGAAAGATACATAAGACAACATTTTTTTCATCAAACTTTTTGGGATATACATTTATTTAATTTTTATATATTTCAAGATTCTTACAATACTTTTACAAATTTGTTCAAATATTTACATAGTAAATAATTTACACAAAATTCATTTATTTTTAGCCACATGTTTACTTTTAACATTTATTACAAAACATAAATGTAAATTACTTAAGTGTAAGCAACTTATTATAGTATTAAAAAGTTGCATTTGACCCCCAAAAAACTATTAGAAAGTTACATGAGAAAACATATTTATATAAACTTTTTGGGACATATATATCTTTGACAGATAGACTTTAAGATTCTCACAAGTACTGGTTTACAAAAAAATTTGTTTTATTTTGTGATAGATTCGCATTTAATTTTGACAGAATCGACTAAAATTTGATATATTTGACTCTTTTGACCAAATACTTACATAGTAAATAATTTACATAAATTTATTTACGTTTAGCCACATATTTACTTAATACTAGTAGATCTATTTAGTTCTTCACATATTTATTTGTTTCCCATATATTTTTGGATTATTTTAACTAATGTCTAATATACTTTTTTTCCTTTTGCCATTATTTATTTTATTTTGAGCACATATTAATGTAATTCCGTATAAAACTGGTTCAAACCATGGTGGTTAAACAGAACTCAACTAACTAAACCAAGACAGTGCAATTGTGTTGAACTTTTTTCTTTAATTAATATATTTACCAACCTCAAAAATTGGCGAATCAGAATTTTTTTAGTGGCTTCGGTAACTGGAAATAAGACATTTAAAATTTTGATGAACAAGCTAAAAACGAAAAAAACCACATTCAGAGGTGTCATGTGGCCATGGGAGCCAGTGCCGTCTCAAATTATTTATGGAACCTGTTCAGAAAAATGTTAAAACGGTATATTTTAAGATATAATAAAGTAGTTTTAAAAGTTTATACCTTAACTTATATATATTTGATGTTTCTTTTGAACTTATAAGCTCTAATTATATTAGTATATCTAAAAAAAATAAAGTTTAGACCATAATTTTATATATTAATCTTCAAAAATTCTAAATTTTTAAATTTTTAAATTTGGACCATGTTAAATTGCTCCACTTGCTCATGCTGTTAGACGGCCCTGATGAGAGCTTACTCCCAAAACCCTACCTCCGCCATTATCTTTACGATTCCGGTCACAAAATCCCAAAATGCGCCAAAATTTTTAAGAGGGTCAATCTTATAATTAACATAATTTACAAGGGTCAATAAGCTAATTTTTGCAATATTTTTACAGTTTTCTTCTTAAATACAGGTAAAAATGATTACTATCTTTATATATAAAAGACTGTTTTGATCTCTCCTCATTGTGCCACCTAGGATTCCACCTAGGAAATTCGAGCTCAGGAGTTGCGACACGTGTACACAAGCACAAACCGCATGGTTTCATTAAACATAATCGTATTGGGCTTCGATGTTATTGGGTTGTGGGTTTGAAAGCGTTCCTAACCCTAATTCTAATGAAACGAGGAGATGGAGATCGATGGCGGTGACGCCTGAGCTTCTTCATACGCCATCTTCCATCCAAACACACACTTCATTCTTATTCAGACACAGAATCTGAAACTGAGGCTGCTTCTTATTCTTCGATTACTTGCCACTTTGAGGTCCTTTTGTAACTCATGATTTAATTGAGTGTGCGGCATGTCACGAAAGTGAATGAGCAAGCAGTGGAGAGAGGCAGATCAAGCGGTGGAGAGCGACAGATCAAGCGGCGGAGTGCGATGGATTGCTGGCGGCGGAACAAGCGGCGTTGAGCTGATGGAGCAAGTCACGGAGAGAGCGAGATGGAAATCCTTGGAACAAACGACAAAGAGTGTGACGAGAGATAGCAAAGATAATTGATGCAGTTCAAACTGTCACAGGGAAGGTCAATAGGCTCTCGGACAGGGTAGGTTACAAGAGCTACAATCTTTTTTGGTTTCCTTTTTTTGTACGAACCGAGGAATGAAGCTTTTGTTTAAGTTGATTTTTTTTTGTTGCAAAAATTAGGTTCCTGCTTTCGAAGTTTCTGTAAATGGAGGGGTGAAGGTTTCGGGAATCAAACCAAATTCGAGAGCAGAATTTACGAAAATCTTATACGAGTTCAAATTATGGCTTAGTAGCCTCACAGAAGATAAAAAGCATGCTGCTTCTCAATCTGATCAGCTCGCCAACATCACAAAGCTTGATGATACTTGGTCACTTCACTGAGGTAGAATAACATGCACTTTCTTCATTGATACTAGCTATGTGTCTTGAAGTACTTCATTATATTTTTAGAGCAGAAGGTCAAACTGAAGATTAGCAGCTGCGTAAGAGCCATGGGAGTCTTCAGAACACTGGTGGAAAAGGTTACCACTCTATCATTCTTGATTAAAAATAATTTCTTGCATGGAAAAGGAGAAGAAGCTGTCATTGTTGGTAATGTTTAGGTAGATTTGGCCGTATGTTTCATTTATTTTTTACTACAGGACAGATCAATATATATTCATGACTTAATTAAAATGAACTTGAGTACTGCGACCTTGAGGACGCATGCATAGCTGCATATCCATGTTTTTAGCCAGATAGTTCAGCTTTAAACCTTTCTGGAACTTGGTCGTTTTAATGGGAGTCTTCAGAACACTGGTGGAAAAGGTTACCACTCTATCATTCTTGATTAAAAATAATTTCTTGCATGGAAAAGGAGAAGAAGCTGTCATTGTTGGTAATGTTTAGGTAGATTTGGCCGTATGTTTCATTTATTTTTTACTACAAGACAGATCAATATATATTCATGACTTAATTAAGATGAACTTGAGTACTGCGAACTTGAGGACGCATGCATAGCTGCATATCCATGTTTTTAGCCAGATATTTCAGCTTTAAACCTTTCTCGAACTTGATCGTTTTAATGGTTTAGTCAGTACACCAATATCGCTCTTTCGTATACATTAACGTAAGAACATCGTTAATTTCTAATTGGTTTGGCATTACAGAACACACGACATAATATATTGAAGATATGAGTTTACACAAAACACTAAAAGAGATTGAAAAGATAAAGTTTGAGAACACCGAGAAGCCGTAAAATGAAAAAGAAGAGAAAAACATTAGTAGATGGAGTAAGCTTCTTACAACTACAATAAATTAATTCTTCTGGTATACCAAGTGCTGCTTTTATATTTTAATTTTGTTCGAAAGAGCGTCTATGTTTATGTTTCATAGTTTCTTACAAAATATTAAAAAATGATTTTTCATTCAGCTTTCTATAAACCAAACTTTCCACCATGAAAAAGAAAATAATAATAAATAACTACAATCAATACCATTAAAAGAGGATCATTCTCAAATTATATCCTTAATGAAAATTGCAGTTTTCTCAAAAATACCCTTATTTTTACAAAGAATTAATAAAATTCATTAA
>NC_027753.1:37378504-37392542 GCF_000695525.1 Brassica oleracea var. oleracea | reverse complement strand
AATAATGATTAAAATACATATTATTTCTAATTCAGTTTTTGTTCTATATTGAGCAAGTGTCAACGGCAGTATACGATTGTGATTTTTTTCTATTAACTATATAAACATATCACTACATGAATAAAATAATCACTACATGAATAAAATAATAATTCTTCTGGTATACCAAATGCTGCTTTTATATTTTATTTTTTTCGATAGAGCATCTACTTTTATGTTTCATAGTTTCTTACAAAAAAATATATAAAAAAAGATTATTCATCCAGCTTCCTGTAAACCAAACTTTCCACCATGGAAAAGAAAAAAAAATAATAAATAACTATAATAATGATTAAAATACATATTATTTCTAATTCAGTTTTTCTTCTAAGCGACAGTATACGATTGTGTTTTTTTTCCTATTAACCATGTAAACACATCACTACATGAATAAAATAATTAAAATGTGCATTGTGAGACCAAATATTTAATAATAATATTTTTACAAACTACATCAACATAAATTCAAAGCTCAATTTATAAAATAAATATCCTGCCGTGAAAATATTCTACTCCTAAAAAACTTTAAAACCATAACATAAAATACATGCAAATAAACATAAACAATAATATAGTAATATAAATCACAAGAAAATCAGATTCTGCGCGTAGCGCGGACAGACCTAGTATATAAAATTCATGTGTGTCAATTGACCCACTTGCCATAGTGCTAGTTCCGCCACTGCATACACGTACACGTTTCTTCATCATTAGAAAGAATCACATTTTATTGTGGCAATATATGAAACTCAGGTTATAGTCGTGGTAATTTAATTTAAGCGTTTTGCTAAATTTCTCAAGCGAAGTGACTGAGATACTCCTCAATGCTCGTGTACTTGACATCAGGGTAAAGCTCACAGGCTTCAACACCGAGCGTAGGCTCTACAGTGAAATTGGTCTGAACTCCCTTCACAAACACCGAGTGGTTTATCGACAGAAGGATAGTCGCCGGAACAACCGGAGACACTGCCAAAAAATAACATATCCTTTTTTTAATATTCAGCTAACAAAAAAAAGAACATATCTATAGTGATGTGGTTTTAATCTTTTAAAAACCTTGGATGGTTTTGAGCACTTGTTCTTCTGACAAATACGTCTTCTCAAGTGACTTGCCAATCTTTTTCTCCCACAAGGCGACAAGTTCGTTCATTGATAGAGTGTTCTTAGGAGGACTGATGTAGAGGGTTTTGTTTAAAGTCCTTGGATCATCCACTGCTCTGATCATGTAAGCAGCAACATCTCCCTCCTTGTTGAACACAACTACAAAAACAAAACAAAATGTTTTATAGGGAAATTTCATAAATAACATTTTTTAAAAGTTTTTGTCACAAAAATAATACTTCAAAATAATTTTCCAAAATAACATTTATCAATAACAAAAATACTAAATTATCATAAATTTCAACCCCACTCACTAAATACTAAACCATAATCACTAAACTTAACCCAAAAATGTTGTTTAAAATTTAATTATTTTTTTTAGTGTTTTTCTATTTATATACTATTTTTGAACAAAAAAATTGATTTAATGCTATCTAATGATATCTCTCTTTTTATATTGAAATCTTGTTTGTTTTTGTTTAATATGCTAAACTGTTTTTGTAAGGGTCCTAACCTTTGGCGTTTCCGTCGCCCAAAATGGTGACTTTGTCTCGAGGAGGAGAAGTAAGACCAGGCTGAAACTGAACCAACGTACGCAAGTACAAACCCGCGGCACAGTTGTTAACAACGTAAGTATATGGTATTCCTTCTGCTTCCACGGCTCTCCTGATCCGTCTCTTCGCTCCAAAAACTAATGATTTTGCTGGCTCAACCGCACCTGTCTTGTCCACGTCTGTTCCAAACTCAGAAGGCAAGAATCTCTGCAAAAGCAAATCCATTTTTGAGACTATATGAGCAAATGGATAAGTGAAGGGTTTCAGCCTAAGACCGACCTTGACATTACCGGCTTCTTTAATAGCCGAAATGATCTTGGTTTGATCCAACAGTTGTACGCGCCCAACTGTTGATATCACAACATCGACCTGTTTCATGGCCTTCACTAAGCTCTCATGATCATTCAAATCTCCCTGACCAAGTTACATAACTAGGTTAATTACGGTTATGAGTTTAAGTAAAATTCTTAGAAAATGAGAGAGTTCACTTCACACGCACATGTAGTATTGTAACGCCTAGATCTTTAAATCTCTGTACGGTTTTGGCCTTGACAGGATCTGAAAGAGAAGCTTCTCGAACAAGAGCGAATGTCGGGTTTCCTGCTTTGACGCTCCCTTCGACCATGAATTTTCCTGTGAAACCAGTGCCTCCGATCACCAGCACTCTGCTTTTCTTGGTCGCCATTGTTTGAAAGGTGATAATGAGTATGTAATGGTCCAGAGAGTGATTTGAATGTGAGTGAAGGAATGGCTTTGGCAGGGCAATTTATGGACCCATAACATTAGTAAGTTATTTACAATAATACCCTCACCTAACCCATGCTGTACGTGCAGGATAATGGTGAATAGACATCATGTGTACCAAAAAATTTTCCTCCCGACATGATAGATGTTTTTTTTTTTGTAAATGGCATTAACATGATAGATGTTCTGCCATTAAAATACAAAAATACACCAGTAAGACTTATCAGATCCATCATATGCATGCAAAAAACATGTGAAATGTGAGAAAATATTATTGTTGTTGTTGTGCTGAGATTCCATTCCAATCATTCACAAAAATCAAATAATAAGAAAACAAAGAAGAGTGAAAAAAAAAAAAAACAAAGAAGAAATATGCCTAAGAAAATTCTTGTTCTTACGATTGCTTTGGGACCTTATCACAATTCACCCTTCTAGTTCCGCAAGTTATCCAAGCTATCTTCTAGGATTCAGTAACCGTTTGAGCATGTCAAAACATTCTTCAAATTAAACTTACTTCATGATCAACCTTTTGCCAACATGCCATCAAGATCCTTAGAAATGCCAATTGACAACTCTACCACATGTTAACCAGGCTGTTTTAACAAAGATAATATGAAGTACGTATACAAATACGGAAAGTATGTTTTATAACAAACTTTTAATTATATCGCGTCATTAGTTTAATTTTCAATCAATAGCACAATTTAATACAAAAGGACTCAAAACCATTTTCTAATAGATTCAACAAGCTTATGGACTCTAATCGAAGATAGATGCCATCTCTGATCTCAGGAATTCCATAAAATTGGATATCATGGACACACACATGCAAAGACACAACCATAAACACACATTACTCCACCATTACAAGAATGAACTTTTATTTTTTACATATATGAAACTCGCCACTTGGACGTGGTACATTAGGTGTTTTTCTTAAGAAATCTCTTCAAGCGAAGTGACTGAGATACTCCTCAATGCTCGTATACTTGACATCAGGGTAAATCTGAGAGGCTTCAAGACCAAACGAAGGCTCTATAGTGAAATTAGTCTGATCTCCCTTCACAAAAACCGAGTGGTTTATGGCGAGAAGAACATTGATAGGAACTGGAGACTCTGCACACACACACACACACAAAATAGCACATCTTTTTAGTTTGGTAAATAGAAAATGTCGTATTAAAAAAAAATCTAAAAATGATACTAAACCTTGGATAAGTTTAAGGACTTGCTCCTCTGGAATGTGAGTCTTCTCAAGAGACTTGCTGATCTTGGTCTCCCACAAGGAGACCATTTCGTTCATCGATAAAGTGTTCTTAGGAGGATTAATGTAAAGGATTTTGTTAAGAGTCCTTGGATCATCCACCGTCTTGATTGTGTAAGCTGCTATATCTTCCTCCTTGTTGATCACAGCTGCAAAAAAAAAAACATAAGTAGTATCATTGTAAGAAATAAATATTTTGATAGAAAGGAGATCTAATATGTGTATAAAACATATCATAAATTTTTTAACCTTTGGCATTTCCATCTCCCAAAATGGTGACTCTGTCTCTAGGAGGAGAAGTGAGACCAGGCTCGAACTGAACCAATGTAGGCAAGTAATAACCCGCAAAACAATTGTTAACAACGTAAGTGTATGGTACTCCTGCTGCTTCAATGGCTCTCCTTATCTGAATCTTCACTGCAAAAGCAGATTTCGCCGGCTCAACCGCACTTGTTCTGTCCACGTCCGTCCCAAACTCAGACGGCAAGAATCTCTACAAAACAACAACAGCAACAACAAACAAATATAGTATGAAACTATGTAACGATTAAATTTTTCTATAACAAACCCTTTTCATCAGTTCATAACGTCATATGCTAATTATATGTGATGAGTTTGAATCATATACCAACCTTGACGTTACCAGCTTCTTTGATAGCAGAAATGATCTTGGTTTGATCCAAGATTTGCATACTTCCAATACTCGATATCACCACATCGACCTGTTTTATCGCCTTCACTAGGCTCTCGTGATCGTTCACATCTCCCTGCACAAACCAAACGATCAAATTAAAACGGAAACTTTTAACACAGGAAAACATTTCATTACATTAACTAGCAGAGAAAATAGAATTTCACACGTACTTGTAGTATTGTCACGCCGAGATCTTTGAAGTTCTGTACGGTTTTGCTCTTGACCGGGTCCGAAAGAGAAGCTTCTCTAACGAGAGCGAATGTTTGGTGACCAGATTTAGCGCTTTCTGCGACGATAAACTTCCCGATGTAACCGGTTCCTCCGATGACAAGAATCTTGCTTTCCTCAGTCGCCATGTTTCTTGATAATAAGTGAGTATAGTTCGATTTGAATGCTACAGAGAGAATGGTTATGAATGTGAGTGAATGAATGGCAATTTATGGACCATACAATGTTTGGCTGATTTACGATCATAGCCTTACTAAACTTTTGCTTCAAGTCTAAGATATTTTATTCCATGTTTCTAGTCCTCTGTCTACCTCAAACTCTAATCTTTTTTTTTTTTGAAAATAAAAGGGTTAAACCCGAGTCTATTAAAGACACAGACCTAACCCCCGGGTGGAGGTACAGCCCACGGATAGACCCTCTCCTGGGCATTCAAATGAACCGAAAGCATAGCTCATATCCGTGTGGCCAGTGAGAATCGAACCCGGGACCGTGTCTTATTTTTGTTGTTGTTAGTCTTTCCTAGTACCATTAAATTGTTTTAAACAAAAAAAACTAAAATCATATTAACGTTCACAACAATTAAACATTTGCTTCGGTTCTAAGATATTTATCTGCTGATGTGATAATTTTTAAGGTGCCTATGTTTAGATGTCATGGATAGGGACTAATTTTTGTATAAGCTAAATTTTTAATGTTTACACACGAAAAATGGTGATAATAAATTATACCAAACGATACGTTGTGAATCAGTCAATACAAGAAGTACTGTGCAATTTATTGAGTAAAAATATTAATATGGATTAAATATAGTTTTAAAATTGTATAAATAATTAAAATTAACTAATTTCTCCTACTGCTTAGATTTGTTGCTGTTGTTCTCTGTGTTGTTTACTTGTAATCTAACGCCGTCCGGATTAACCGGTGGTTGAGTCTGTTCCGATGTCTTATTGGGGTTAATTAATGCAATTTATAAACATGAAACAGAGTTGGGCATCTAAGGTGAACGAGTGATGTGGTGGATCCATGCTCTTCGTGTTATGTTGCTTAGAAAGATCGTGTGTTACTGTTTTTCTTAAGAGTTTGATTATCTCTTGATGCAATAAACTATCATATAGATATGTCTTATTCAGTTTTTGGTATAACAGACCAATGGTCATCAATCTCTCATCATCACAGTAAATGGTTGCCACAAGGCGAAGATGATTTCTTTTACTTCTTACACAAACTGGTTGAGATACTCATCGACGCTTGTGTACTTGACATCAGGGTAAAGCTGAGAAGCTTCCACACCAAAGGAAGGCTCTATTGTAAACCACGTTTGATCTCCTTTCACAAAGATGGCATGATTCAAAGCCAACAGAAGATCCAGAGGATGTGGTGACTCTGCATCAACAACGTTTCCAAGTGCATTAGCAAATCTCATTATCTTGATTGTGTATGCATTGTATTAAAACAAGTTTGAAATTATCTCTCTCTCACGTGGTATTTTCTTGAGGAGTTCTTCCTCTGAAACGTAAGTCTTCTCCAGAGTTGTACCAATCTTGCTCTCCCACAAGGCAACTACATCGTTCTGCGAAACAATGTTTTTTGGAGGGTTTATGTAGATACTCTTGTTGAGAGTCCTTGGATCATCGACAGCTCTCATGGTGTATGCAACAATGTCTTCCTCTTTGTTTAAAATGGCTGCAATTTCATTCGATCATTGTTCAAAAAATCATTAGGTGGTAATTAAACGTTTTATAGGAGATTATTTAGGCAGACGGCTAGGCGTCGCTTAGATCAAAACTTTTTTAAAAAAAAATTTTAGACCAATCATTTCACTTCGCTTATGACCAATTTGTCGGTCTAAGCGTCACCTAAACTGAAGTTTAGTAAGAAAGTATATTTTTCAATCAGATTTTCATGTTCTCTTAATATATTACCTTTAGCGTTACCATCGCCATAGATGGTGACTTTGTCTCTAGGAGGAGAAGTGAGTCTCGTTTCACATTGAGCAAGTGTAGCCAAAAAATACCCATTAAAGCAATTGTTGATCACGTATGTGTAAGGTACACCTTCAGCTTCAACGACACGGCGGATCTCAGCCTTCATTGCGAACTCCGACTTCGCTGGTCCAATCGCCACCGTTCGATCCACGTCATTGCCAAACTCAGAAGGCAAGAATCTCTGTAAACTCGTAACCAAACACGTCAACAAAGCATACTGTAACGTATATATATTGTTTACAACCTTGAGATAAAGATACTGACCTTAATATGCTTGCCAGATTCTTTAATAGCAGAAATAATATTAATCTGGTTCATGAATTGAGAGAGACCAACGGTGGAGATGACTACATCAACGTGTTGAATGGCCTTGACTAAGCTCTCCTTGTCGCTTAAATCTCCCTGCGTATAATATATGGGTCGACCAATACACATCATGGATCTGCTCATTTCATAGAACAATATAGAGAAGATTTTTTACGTACATATAGTATTGTAACGCCGAGATCTTTGAAGTTCTGGACGATTTTGACCTTGACGGGGTCAGAGAGAGAGGATTCTCTGACGAGAGCGAATGTTTGGTGGCCGGATTTAGCGCTGCCTTCGACGATGAACTTTCCGATGTAACCAGTTCCTCCGATCACCAGAATCTTGATTTGCTCCGTCGCCATTGATGTTGTTGTTCTTTGTGAGTTATGTTGTTTTTGGTATTATGGTCACGTTTAGGCCGGCGGGTCTATATAGCAAATTTCTTAATTATGGGTTCTTAAAACAAGATTTGAACATTTAAGTGGTTTATTGCAAATCTCTTAATTATGGGTTCTTAAAAAAAAAAATTTATAAAACACCATTACAACAAACTTTACCACAATGCACAATAAAAAAACTTCAAATTGATCAATGATATTGAACTAACCACTAGCTATTGGTTTCTATGTGGAAAAGGAAGCGATGAAAGTGTGTAATCGAGCACTGTCCAGAACAAACATAGAAGATGAACAATATATAATCAAAAAGGTAAACCAAAACTCAAGACTACTTATTCTAAAAAGACGTGAAACAAACCTCAGGCACAAGTCCAAGAACACCTGAAACGAAAACGAAACCGTTGGCTTTGATGGCCTGAGAGTATGGTCCTACAGCAGGTGGTGCTTTATTTGTAGACACAACTTCCTTCATACCTGAACATTTTTAGATTCAACACTATCACACACAGACCTAAGACAACTAATAACTAGTAGTATATATATAGAGACAGATTTATAGAGATAAATGTAGGTGAAGACGAAGAAGAATAGTCTTGTAACCTGGCAAGGTCTTTGTGTTGCAGAAGCAAGACGAGTGATGGAGATGGAACTTGTGTTAGAAGCTAGAATCGCAGAACTCTTGGCTATGCCATCTAAATCCTTGAACAGCTTCTTCTTAATATCACTGATATGGACAAAGTCTCAAGGGTGTCTTGCAATGAGAAAAACAAAAATTCACTTACATATGAGAGTACAAAGGCACAAGTGAGTGCACAAGGAAACTAAAACAGGACCGAACTGGAGTTTTACGATTTGGTATCTTTGCAGACCAGCAGAATGGTGTTTTCAGTGTAATAAACTTGCCTTTAGATTGCAAGTTTTCAGGTTGATTGGACTCATGGTTCAGATTGATCTCGTCGATCAACAGCCGGTTCTGATCCAAAATGTCTTGAACATTCACAAAGCTCTTCTGGAAACTCTGCAGCTCTTGAACATTCACAAAGCTCCATTTTTTTCCCACGAAGATCAAAATTATATTCCTGTAAAATGCAATAACATGAGTAGAAACCAGGTCAAAGGCATACAAACAAACAAAGCCAAGAAAGGGACTCCCACCAGTAATTAGACATCAAATTTTGGAGACGCATCAAACATGAGACACATCAGATTCGGTTCAAATTTACTTTCACCAGTAATAAACTTAGACATCGGATTTCTGGATGGGGAGGATTCCATCGAACTTCTCGCTCGCACCCATCAGCTGATTTTTTTTTTTCTAGGAAATCAAAATTAGGGCTTTTCTCATATGGGGAAAGAGATGAATCGATGGGTATGGCGAATTTTGAAAGTTTGGATATTGTATGAAGCAAAATCTATCCATTTGCATCATGAAGCCACAGAGAGGGAGAGAATCTCGTTTGCACACAGAGAGAGGTTGAGAGAGAGAAGAGAAGCAAAGCCTACACGTGTCCAGTAAAAACCGTCTCATGTTTAGCCTGATTAAGAGACGTATGTTAGATTAATATGTGTTTTTGATTTTTTTTAACATGAAAATTAGCTTAAGAGACCCACCAAAAGACTCCGATAATGATGCTCTTGCGTCTACTCTCTCTCTCTTCTTATTCATAAGTCACGCCATGCGATTGATTTTTCTATTTAGCTTATTCAATTATTCTTTTTGATAAATTATTTAAACAAATTAAATCACTTTTCTGGAACATCATTTTTTTTTTCTTAAACAACATTTCTGTTTTCTTCTTTCTATGCAGTATTTCGCTTAATGCAAATATGCAACGATCCTTTCACTAAAATTAGTTAATTACTCTTTTTCTAGAAATATCAAAAAAAAGATACGAAAAGCATTGCGAGAAAAATCCTGTTTTTGGTGGTCAAAGCTTCTAGATAACACAAGTTTTAAAGACTCTTTTGGTGGTGTTAAATAGTATTGTACATTCTTCTTTGAGAGGAAATTCTCTAAAATTCCAAATAAAAAGATGCTCCACGTTTTAAACATTCAGTGGTGCGATTCATTGAATAAACAACAACATTTGTACATAATTAGGTATTTACATAATTTTTTTTAAAAAATATTTACATAATTAAATGTTCTCAATATCTTCTTTGTCTTTACAGGTAAAGCGGCAACCATGTCTCCTAGGCTTCAAGGGATTCTCCGGATCCGACTGACTCGACTCTGCTAGCAACCCTCTCAAGCATCTCCTCCTCACCCTCGGCTCATACTTCAACAGCTTCTCCGTCGCCGGTTTTTTCTCCGGTGGACTAACAGTTTCATCCTTTTCCTTTGCCTTTTCAAACTTCAAATTCATATGAATGCCTGGATCGTTCTGTTGCACTGAACTATCGCATATAATCGAGTTGTTGACCCCCTGACTGTTTCCGTTCACGTATGCCCTAACCCTAGCGTCTTCTTCTACGTCTTTAGGGTAGGGTCTTGTGCCTGCTTCGGTCTCCGTGGCTGTGGTCTCAGGGCTCTCGTCTGGATTAGTTTTGTATCCACGGCGAATGTGAACCTCACCGTCTTTCTTGTCTTTTTCAGAACCTATTGCCATGTTGGCTCCTCTGTTTTCGCCTGTTAGAGTGAAGACACTCACGGATTTCTCGTTGTCACCGTTGCTTTTACCCCAAGTTAGCTTGCTGAGTCCGTCTCTGATGTCTTCTTTGATTGTTCTGCTCATTGACGATGATCCTTCTTTGGCTTTGGCTTTGGCTTGATTCTCTGTTCTGTTTTGCGTCTTTCTATCTGGTAGATCTTTCGGTCCTCTCGTGGATTCTGATGCTGCGGTTATATGTGGTGTGGTTTTGCTTTGCGTCGCATCTTCTCTACCCACCGTTTTAAGGGCTGTTTGCCTTTCTTGCGTTGCAAGTTTCTCTGTTTCTTTGCTCTTTTGTTGTTCTTGAACTACTTTTGAATTCTCTTCCATGTCCTTGTGAAGAACTTTCTTCTTTTCTTGATCCGCAAGTTTCTCGGTTTCTTTTCTCCTCTGCTGTTCTTGAGCTGTCTTTGAATTCTCTTCCATGTGGTTTTGAAGAACTTTTTCTTTTTCTTCCATCGCAAGTTTCTCCGTTTCATCATCTGTTTTTGTTTTCTCTTCAGTGTCCTTTTGAAAACCCTTCTTCTTTTCTTCCACTGCAAGTTTCTCGGTTTCTTTGCTCTTCTGCTGTTCTTGAGCTGTTTTTGTTTTTACTTCCATGTCCTTTAGAAGACCTTTCTTCTTTTCTTCCACTGCAAGTTTCTCAGTTTCTTTGCTCTTCTGCTGTTCCTGAGCTGTTTTAGTTCTCTCTTCCATATCCTCACTAAGACCTTTCTTTTTTTCTTCCGGTGCAAGTTTCTCGGTTTCTTTGCTCTTCTGCTGTTCCTGAGCTGCTTTTGAATCCCTATCTACCACCGTAAGTTTCTCTACTTCTCTCCTTCTCTGCTCCTGAGCTTCTTTTTGTTCTGAACGTGCAGCCGGAGGCTTCTCTACTACCGGATTGCTGTTCTCACCAGCTTCTTTTCTAACTTCTCTTGATGATTTATCTTTCATCGCCACCTTTTGCTCCTCTGCCCTCACAGACTCAGGTTTCTTCACCGGAGAACCAGGTTGGTTACTCTGTTTCGCCAGCCGCGATGGCCTTTCTGCACCGCGAGAAGGCAACTGAGACGCAGAAGAAGAAGCTGCAGTGGCCGCAACATTGCTTTTAGACCTAGAAAGCGTAGGTGACGCCTTTGGCTTTGTTTCTTGCGACGTTGCTGGCTTTGACGGCTGAGCGATGCCACCAGGACGGAAAGGAGGGCGGGAAGAAGTAGGAGGCGTTGGGGGTGGTGATGGGGAAGAAGAAGTCCCTGATGAAGAGGGACGAGAAGGAGAGCCGTAGGAGAAGAAAGGAATGTTAAAACGGAAAGGAGGCATGATAGTATGTATGGTAAAAGAGATGTCAAAGTGGGTAGAAATGAGAGTAGAGATAAATATTTGGTGTGCCTTAATTCGTGTGTGTGTTTGTATGTATATGTGTGGCTTTGTGTGTGAAGAGGAAAAGATAACTTTTCATGCAGGTAAAGAAAAGTGATCGTTTTATCCATTGAAGTTATCTTTGGTATCTCTGTTCCAACTTGTGAGTTTGCTCCTTAGGTTTACAGAGAGCTTTGTGAAGAAGCAAGGAACAAACAGGAAACTTGAAACTGAATACAAGATAATTTCTTTTGAGTCTTCTTGAAACAGGTGTTTAAGATATTCAACATACTAATGCAAACCAAAACCATAGTTTAATGGGGGAAAATATTCTCATAAAGAGATTTTTAGATAATTCTGATAAACGGTGACTGACATATTTCAGGCTTCTCAATGTTTTTTAGCCCTAACAGAGAGTACACATCAAAAAGCGAAACCTACCAAAATATAAGCCTATCTATTTACAGATTTGGGAGAAAAAAAAAATGGTACAGAGACTTGGGTTCTAGCTCTCTATATTTGCAGATATGAGCCCTGACCTTTATCAAAATTCTTCATTTAGAACTGCATTGAGTATAAGAGCCTTAACCATATTTCGACTCGTGATTAATTTATAAAGAACCTAAATGTTTCAACAAAATTCTAGATCTTGAAATATTTGTGTAATGTTTCTAAAGCAACAATCTACATGAAGTTCTTGATCAAACGGCGTGATCATAAAACTGTTTAATAGATATTATAACTTAACTGCAAGATGGCTTTTAATTAATTACTACGTCTGCACTGAATTAATATTTATGAGATTTTGACGTAATTCTATCTTGAACTATTTTTATGCAGTGTTACTATCTCTCCAATACAAAGCGTTGTTTTGATAATTATTTTAAAATACATCTATTCTGTGACGTATTTGTATTTAGTGGACCTGATTCCATGTTTACTTGTTGTTGAGCCGATGAACTTTGAGAGAGGATGAAGAGCCCTCTCCCCAGAGTCTATCCAGCGTTTTGAACTTCGGTTTAGTAATGTTACCATTAGGGTTGGATATTTTATCCGTTAAATTTGATTCGATCCGTTATTTGCTTCGATTCGATCCGAAAATTCTTGATATCCATAAAATTTCGAAACAAAGCAAATACTAAAAATCAAAATCCGTTATAAAAAAACAAATCATAAATACTAAAATTTTAAGAACTGGATATCTGCTCTGCTCTAACAGCTATATAAATAAATAAATATATGTATATATATATATATATATATATATATGTGTTGATTAAATGTAATTTTAAATGTATGAGTTTCTGTAATTGTTATTTTAACGTATGATTTAATTAATTTTATTCACATTATTACTTATAAAAGTATTAAAAGAGAAAAAAATTATGATATCTATAACTTTTTCTTAAGTTTGTCTTTTTATAACTAATTTTAAAATTTACAAACATATTCATTGCTTCTTTTATTTTTTATTTTTAATTATATATCATGTAAAAATATTTTTAAAAACAAATTTATCTCGATTTTTTTCTAGATTATTTGTATTAACTAAAACGAAAAGATACATCTGTAAGTATGTTACAAATATCTGGAGCAAAGCAAATCGAAAAATTTGATATCCGTAACATACGAAGCAAATCGCAAATACCTCTAAAAATTTATCTTCGTATGTTACGGATATTCGGAGCAAAGCAAATCAAAAAATTTGGTATCCGTAATATACGAAGCAAATCACAAATATCTCTAAAATTTTTGGACATCCTATCTGTGTTAAGCCCTAATTACCGTGGAGTATATCTGACTTTTTTGTACTGTGAGTCGAATCTAAAATAACCAATATTTCTCTTCCAAAAAAACATTTGACTCTAATTAATAAAATGGGATACCAATGAAATTGGACAACTTTAACGTTATTGTTAGACATGAAAATTATTAATTTATTTTGTCATTTGGTCGACATTAGACATGAAGTATATATAACAGAAAATAGATTAGATTTGGATATAGGAATTTTATCACAAAAGGAAACGATAATATCCCTTATGTCCTTATTCTTTTGCATGAAAGTTTCGGTGGTTCTTGTAAATTTGCTTGTCATGCATCCAAATGGTTCTCTTCCATTAATTACATCACACATAAAGTCATGAGATTCAAGGTCCCGGAGAATAATGTTTTATCTTTGATCATTTCGAATTGGTAACGAATATGATTTGTAGGAAAAAAATATCCACCAACTTTGGTTAAGGTGATGAAGATGATGATGACATATAGAATCCTTTATTTGTTCGAATTTAGCATTTTTGGAGTTATTAATTATTAGTTGATGCTAAGAATAGAGAACTTTAAGCTACCATATCAAACATCTTGATTTCTTGTAATTAACACTAGATCCTAACCCGCGTACCAGCGCGGATATGAATTTTCAGTTTTTAATTATTTATTTTATTAAATGATGTATTTGTAAAATTCATTCATATTATATTCATTAAGTAAATATTTTTCTTTTTTCCATCTTAAACTATCTATTTTGTTACGAATGTGTGATATCATATAAAAATATAAAAAAAATGAGTATACATACTTAATTAAATAATTGTAAAAACATAAAATTTTCTTTCGTTTGCGATATCATATAAATAATGATCCGCCCAGTTAACAAAAATCATGATTTTTTTATGTGTATTTTTTTTTTTTTTGACAATTTCCTTAAAACTATATTAAATTTTACATATT
>NC_027753.1:37371464-37378451 GCF_000695525.1 Brassica oleracea var. oleracea | reverse complement strand
ATTTGTTTGAAAGAAAATTCATTTCTCTTTCAAATATAAAATGAAAATATTATAATTAAATAATAAAAAATATAAATAAAAACAATAAATTTAGCAAATGACAACTGAGTTATATTATGCTAAAATTTAATTTCTCACAATTTAGCAAATGACAAATGAGTTATGAGCAAATAATACCATATAATTTTTAAAAACATAGACATTCTTAAATATTTTTTGAATAAATAAATATTTTTTAATTTGATCAACTGAAAATAATATCCGTACAATTGTGTGAGTCAAATTCTAGTTTTATTGATACATGTTATATATTAGTATTGTATGTTTTAGGTAACATTTTAATGATGCACATTTTTTAAATCTTCATTATTAAAATTATGCACGTAAAGATAACTAATGAGTTTTTTTTGTTGATTAAATGACATTATGTCCAAATTTATTTAAGGATATTTCATTAAGGTAACTGAAAAAGACAAACAATAAAATAAGAAGTTTAAATTCATTTAATCATATTTCATTAATGTAATAAATTTATTTAATTATATTTCATTAATGTAACTGAAAAGACAAGTAATAAATTAAGCAGTTTTATTCGTTTTAGGATATTTCATAAATGCAACTGAAAAAGACAAGCAAAAAAATAGGGAGTTTACTTAATGAAATAAGAACATTTTCAAATGGGGACTTCTCTTTTAATAATATAGATTTCATTAATGTAACTGAAAAGACAAGTAATAAATTATACAGTTTTATTCGTTTTAGGATATTTCATAAATGCAACTGAAAAAGACAAGCAAAAAAATAGGGAGTTTAATTAATGAAGAAAGAACATTTTCAAAGGGGTACTTCTCTTTTAATAATATAGATAGATTTCATTAATGTAACTGAAAAGACAAGTAATAAATTATACAGTTTTATTCGTTTTAGGATATTTCATAAATGTAATTGAAAAAGACAAATAAAAAAATAGGGAGTTTAATTAATGAAGTAAAAACATTTTCAAATGGGTATTCTTTTAATAATATAGATGCTTTGGATAAATACGATGGTAAACTTAGCCAGAAACGATGCTCAAAAAATGGCTTATCATTATTTAGTCATAAGCATTATTGAACATACGATTAAGCTTTGGGGAATATAAGTATTACCATTTTTTTATAATGGGCCAGTCGTCTCCATTTCAAAACCTTTTCATTCCAATAATACTATGGATGTATTATACTTCCACTATGATTGTCTACTAATATATTCTTAAACCTATCAATCATCACGCAAAGTATATAGATGGCTTACATTATGATATCGAAAACTGTGAAATAATATATACGTAATACATGTATATAAGAAAACAAGTAGTGGCACTTATATTAATATAGCATCGCGATAATCTTTTGTTTATAATAATCACATAGTATTAGGCCAAGTTGTTCAATTTACCAACTTCAACCCTACGTATAAACTGGTTGTCGGATATGATAGTTCAGTTCGATAATTTTGCTTTAACGTGTAAGCTTATAACATCATCCTAGTTTTCAGTTGCTTAAATTTTTATTTTACAAACTATCACTTATTAGTTAAATGCATACAATGCTGATTTATTATGGTATTATAATTATGAAAAAGATTAAATAGATGATTCGACAACCGACAATATTATATGTCTTATGAGGATCTACGCCTAACTGCATCACCTGAGCCGTCTTACGAAGACCTACGCGTGACCGGATTTATTTGCACCATGTTGAAGATCTCTTGTAAGCCTTTTTTCATAGTCTGCATAATTGTTTAATAAATCGCTTTCTCCGGAAATTGAAACATGGACCTCTTATAATGCGCGATTTGCAAAAAATTGCATAACCTGAGATTTGAACCCGGGTGTAGAAACTTTTAAACCTTAGACTACGGTGCTTCCACGGTTAAATGCATCTTTAGACGCGAACATACGAGTATATAGGACTATATATTACATAGCTCTCACTTTTTTCCTATATCATTCTTTCACAAAAAGAACATAAAATTCAATACATTCTTTAAAAACTTGAGATATCGATACATTGTTTCCACTTTTCAAATTAAAAAAGTATCAGAAAATACTACACCAGTGTTGGCTTTATCTAACAATATATATGAACGTTAATGTGTCACAAAATGTCATTTATTTAAATTTGGATAGTATAACATGAAAATAATAATTAAATAAAATAAAATTTAAAAAAAACTCTCCAACTTGCAGAATCTAAGAATTCTCTTTTTCTCCTCCTTATAAGGAACCCTCTATATTGCTATTTCATTCTCACCCTCTCCTCAAGTAACATTAATGGCGTCAAACTCTAGAAGCTCGTCATGGACGTTTAAGCAGAACAAGATGTTCGAGAGAGCCTTGGCAGTTTACGACAAGGACACACCCGACCGATGGCACAATGTAGCAAAAGCTGTCGGAGGGAAATCTGCAGAGGAAGTGAAGCGTCACTATGACATCCTCGTCGAAGATCTCATCAACATCGAAACCGGTCGTGTCCCTTTGCCCAACTACAAGACATTCGAATCTAACTCCAGAGGCATCAATGACTTCAACACGAGGTATATAATTAACTAGCTACTTATATTTTGTTTTTTCACTTTAACAAGCCTATATATGTCTCGTTTGTCCAGAAAAATTATTCATGTAACTTTGGAATATTGATTAAATGCTTCGTTTTGGATTTGCCTTTACATGTTCAGTAATGTGTTTAGTTAGATCTTCAAAACACAACACAATAGTTTCTTCTTCTCTTTTTACCAAACATTACTTTTTTCAATATTGTAAACATAAACGGAACAAAAGAAAAAAAAAGTTGACAAAAAAACGGAATAAAAGAAAATTAGTTGCGCTTATAGTTTATAAATAAATAAAAAACTAGTTTCATAAGAAAACTTAAATGAGATGGTTTATGTTTAAATTTAAATCAAATTTTATTGCACCTAATACAATCAAGTTCTATACATATATTAAAAAAGAAGTTCTATAATTATAAGGAACACACCGATTGAAACACAAGAGGGATATGTTCACATGAAATTTAATCTCTTCTTGTACTTGCATGATCACATGCAAATTATCTTTAATATTTTTGAAGCTCATAACACTATATGATGATAAGATGTACATAAATAGATATTTTGGTTATTTCTACTTCTGTCCATGGTCGGTGCTCGACATAGTGTTTATTTATATTACAAGCAGTTAATGAAGCAAAACTCGAGTTTGGGAAACCTTTAATTAACGATATCTTCAAGTTGCTAATTAAATATGTGATTGGAATCTGATCAACATGCATGAACCGATAATTTAATTACACATGCTCTGGTTGATAGTGTATTGTTTTTTTTGACAGGCTAATGAAAAATTTGAAGATCTAATGAAGTTTATCGTGTTAAATTGTAAGGATTCAGAAGACTATGTGACTCTTCTGATTATTGATTATGTTTGTATTGATCGTTTGCTTTCATATTGTGTGTTTGTCTACTACTATAATTAAAGAATGGACAAAACTTAGTTTCACTCTCATATTGTGTGTTTGTCTACTACTATAATTAAAGAATGGACAAAACTTAGTTTCACTCTCATATTGTGTGTTTGTCTACTACTATAATTAAAGAATGGACAAAACTTAGGTTCACCCTCTAAATTCACCCCACCTTTTAGGATCAATCAAATTGACATATAGATTATTAATTAAAAAATATTAAATTAAATAAAAAATAGCTACAAAAAATAAAAACGCTAATTTTAACGACGTCAACGCTTCCAACTAAACCCTAAACCCTAAATCTTAAGTTCTAAACCATATACCCTAAATTATAAACTCAAATCCAAATCCAAACCCCTAACCCCAAACCTATACCCTAAACCCTAATCCTAGACCTTAAACCCAAATTATATACCCTAAACCCAAAAACTAGACTATAAACCTAAACTCTATACCCTAAACCCAAGTCGTAGACCCTAAACCCAAACCGTAAATCTTAAACCCAAATTATATACCCTAAACCCAAAAACTAGACTATAAACCTAAACTCTATACCCTAAACCCAAGTCGTAGACCCTAAACCCAAACCGTAAATCTTAAACCCAAATTATATACCCTAAACCCAAAAACTAGACTATAAACCTAAACTCTATACCCTAAACCCAAGTCGTAGACCCTAAACCCAAACCGTAAATCTTAAACCCAAATTATATACCCTAAACCCAAAACCTTAACCATAAGTCCAAACGGTAAATCCTAAACCCAAACCGTAAATCCTAAACCCAAAACCTATACCCTAAACCCAAATCCTAGACCTAAAACCCAAACGGTAAACCCTAAACCCAAACTCCAAACTTAGATGCTATAGGGTTTGGGTTAAGGTTTACAGTTTGGGTTTAGGGTCTAAAACTTGGGTTTAGGGTATAGGATTTAGGTTTATAGTCTATTTTTTTTGGTTTAAGGTATATAATTTGGGTTTAGGGTCTAGGATTAGGGTTTAGGGGTTTGAATTTGAGTTTAGAATTTAGGGTATAGGGTTTAGAATTTAAGATTTAGGGTTTAGGGTTTCGCTGAAAGCGTGAACGTCGTTAAAATTAGCGTTTTTATTTTTTGTAGCTATTTTTTATTTAATTTAATATTTTTTAATTAATAATCTATTTGTCACTTTGATTGGTCCTAAAGGGTGGAGTGAAATTAAAGTTTCACCCTATAAGTTTTGTTCTTAAAGAATTGAGAAAGTAAAACTCAGTCAAATATTTTTTTATAATTATTAAATCAACTGGATAATATAATAAACATTTGAAAGCCGACAAGAATATTGTGTTTCCTATTTTAGCAAATGGGGGAGAGTGATTTATACAAAAAGTGTGCCGAAAGAACATAACAAGAAGCTGGGAATTGGCTTAATTAATATCTTAATCATTCGTTTTTTATTTTCAGAATTAGTCTTATATTAAAATGTATTCCGAAGAATACACAATAGTCTATTGCAGACTGATGCCTGTCCCGTCTTCGACTTGGTCAGCGTTGATCAAGCGAGTTCTGTTTAATTTAGCATATCTATTTATTTTTGTTGTCTCTCCTCCATTTATTGAGGATTATATTTAAACATCATTTATACTAAGCGAATATTTTAATTTTATCTTCCATGTATTGTAGAGTAAAACTTTTATAAATTAATAATGTTTGAAATACATCAAAACTATAATTTTTTTTATTAATTTATAGAGATATTAATTTATCGATATATTAATTGAACCAAAAACTCAATTTGAAACTATAAAATTATATTATTTTATAGAAATTTTAGTATATATTAATTTATAGAATATTAATTTAAAGAGGTTATACTTTTTTATACGTCCAAAGCTAAGAAAAGTCAAAACAATAAGAAAACACATGATGAGCTTTAATAACTCCAATAAAACCAATCGTTTTGCCGGAAACATTTATATTTTATATAATACATTTGTGTGATTCTTATGGGCTTTCCCGGGCTAATTGTTATAAATAAGTGAGGCCTTTAAATCTTCGAACCGACCCATTTGAAAGGTGAACCAAATAGATGATTAAAAAACTGAAACGACGTCGCGACTGAAGAAGAAAATCTTATGTGTTTTATATAACTTGGACTTTGATATGGGAAGCTTTTTCGTATAATATTTTGGCCCACTTTCTTTTCTCAAAGGAAGAAACATAACTTCGATGAGAATAATAGTATATTACTAGGTGGCAATCCGCGTCTTGTGCGAAGTGATGGATTAAAAGAGATTATAACTTTAAAACTATATAGACTAATTTATTGGGATATTTTAATTATATTTTATGGAAATACATCTAAAAGAGTAAGTAAAGACTTATATAAATTTATTATGAATTTAAGATGAAAAAAAAAAGCAAGAGCATTATTGTTTTCATAATATAAATTATGAATATAAAATAAAATGAAACATATGCAACAGAATAATAAAATATGAAAGAAACAAATTTATAAAGAAACAAATAAAAAATTGATAAAACCACAACTACTGTTAGAAGTGTCTTCAGAACTCGTGGTTTGCAATTCTATAGAAAGCCATAACAAAGTATCAACTTACCAAACTAAACACATATATTTACCAAATTCAGTAAACGAAATGTTATACCTCTTTCTGAAAACATCGATTTCTGGAACATCGTTACTTTCAAAAATAATTTTTGAAACCCATCATTGTTAATCACATTCTTTAATCGACCTTATCATGATAAAAAAAAACAATGTAAGCAAAATCGAAGACGAAATTCATGAATTTTTTTTTTGTATGTAGAAAAATAGTAAGTTTTGATGTGGATGAATTTCAGTCTAATGTTATATACAGGGATCACTTATAGAGTTTTACTTATGAAAGATTAGAGAGAAAAAAGTATTATCTCGCCTAAATCAAATCGAATTAATCCCTAACTTTTTGCTGCCAATTTTAAAATTATGGAAAGTAATATAATTAAGAAATCAACGTATAGGAAACAAAATTAACTTTGTAAATTAACTTGATCGAATATAACCAGATTGACGTGTTGTGATGGGTTGAGTCCTTAATTTCAGAATCTTGGTGCTTAATCTAAGGAATTGAATAGAATTTGTATAGGACTTTAAATTAATAAATAATTGTAGCACAAATTGTTCTAATTTCCATACGAATACTTGTCTGAGTCAAAACTTTCCTATAATAATTTTTCGAATGCTAATTTTTGAATATATAATGGAAAGTAAATAAATTTAATAATATTTGCCCAATATATATGGCATTCAATGTCGATCTTCCGCGTTCTAGTGTGAATCAAGAAATAATTTTTCGAATGCCCAATATATATGGCAATTAATTTATACATTCAATGATTTGAAATATTGGGCAAATATTATTAAATTGCATTAAAAATTGCCATATATATAGTCACCAAATTTGTTTGGGCACCACCTAGTACATACAAGATTAAAAAG
>NC_027753.1:37364486-37371155 GCF_000695525.1 Brassica oleracea var. oleracea | reverse complement strand
ACCAATTATATTATGCATAAACATGAAACTTAAATGTCCAGTGGTACTATATGTAATTAGTCTAGGCAAGCAAGGATTATTCACTAAATGCTATGAGAAGAGCTCTCATGATGACACATAAGTAATGACAATCTTGATAATAACACATGAGGCAAAGGTTTATTATTTACAATGCTCCTCAAATAATAGTAAAGAGATTATTAGAAATTATCAACAGTTCCCCACACATAATTGTCACAAAAGAAAATAGAAACTCGAAAATTATTTATAAAGCCAATTATTACATATAGCAGCTTAGATGCTTAGGTCTTGACGACACAAAAGAAAAGATACATAGGTCGTCAGTTATATAAATTTGGCCTCATCTGTGTTTAACAGTGAGAATCTTCCATTTTTGTTTTTAGATTTCTTTTTCTTCCATGTTTTTTCGTTTTTGTACAAAACTGGAATGTGACAGATCTACAGTATACTCAAATCATATGGTCACAATTGTGACATATCTCACATCAAACATATAAAGTGCTCAGCTTTGATCATATATGACACTTGCGTATGCATATATTTATCATATATAGCAAAAATTCTTAAATTATGGATTCATCTTTTCAACTAATTTCAGACATTATATAAACATTAAATATTTTGTTTTTGTATTCCTCTTGAGAAAAGTAAATATAGATTAATTAATATTTTTGAGAGATAATATGGATTAAATTACAACAGCATTCCGATAAAAGAAAGTAAGCTCTAGTCCTTCGCAGGAGACTGCGAACAAACTCATCCTTCTCACTACGCCGGTGTTGGTGGCCTCTGCACCTTCGCCGGGGGTTCCCCTCTAACCCTTTCCTCTTTTCTATTTGCTTATCCCTCAACCCTGTGTCCTGTAGCCATTTTGTCAAACCCTAGAACGCCGTCAGAGTTTAACGCCTTCGATTTGGGGATCCAGTGTCAGATCGGAAGGATGGTTGTCGTCTCCGGTGTCTAGACGTCGTTGTGATGTCAAGGGAAGAGGTGGAGTCGGTTTTTCGAGTGGCTGGTCTGGCGGACAATTTTCAGATCTGTTTCCGTTCCGCCGGTAGATGGTCGTCGAAATGAGTCTCCTGTCACGGTTCTGGTCTCTGGTTCCGCGGCGGTGTGAGGGAAGTCGTTGTCTTTGTTCTTCCGTAGCCTTGGTGTCTCGGCTTCGGAGTCATTTTCAACTCTTCTCAAGACGAGTCTTGTTGGCTTCGGCCTTCAGGACGCACAGCGATGGTGGGTCTCTCTAGCTTGTCTTGTCGTAGTGGCGGTTGTATCAAGCCCGTATTTTGCATCTCTGGTCGGTAATTAGCGTGTTGATAGGACTCTTGTATCTTTGTGTTTGTGAGTCTTGATCGGTATGGACTAAGGTAGTAAGTGTTTTGATGGTTGTGACTTAGCAGTCTCTCTGTGAGGAGTAATGTTTCCATTGGTTGCTTGCCGTTTCGTTCTTCTCCTGTGAGTGTTTATGGAGAGGTTCGGTTGGCAAGGCTTCATCTTCTTCGTGTTTGGGTGGACTTCTTTCTTTGATCGTAGAATGTTTATGTATCCAAGGTGCGTGGACCGAGCAGCGTGTTCCCCTTGTCGAGTTTTGAAGTCTTTGGGTTTTGATCTTATCGTTTGGCGGGCGAGGCAGCACCGATGAGTGTGGTTTGTGTGCAGAAGTGGAAGGTACCGGGTGGCGGGCTATGGGCAGCAGCGGTAACCCCGATCATTGGCATTTTCTCCTTTCTAAAGACCGCTAGGTGTTATGATGCGGCTCTTGCGTAGATGTTAAATGTTTCTGTTTCTACAGTGGATCTAGTCTTATGTTTTATGTTTTCTCGTATGTCACCCATGTGTGGGTTTGAGTCGCTTCAGCGTGAGTTCTAATTGCTGCTTCCTATGGGCTATTGGTTCTGGGGCTATTTCGTTTGATCGCCAGCTTTTGTATAAATATTGATATTTTGCGTATGAATAAATTTCAATTTGGGAAAAAAAAAATATGGATTAAATTACAAACATGAAAATATTATCAAATAAAACAAAGTTGCTAAGTTTTCACTAGAAAAGGGTCAACCCAAAATTTAACCATAATCACATAACAATTTTTGGGGGTCTCATACAAAAAAAGATCTTCATATATATATAAACTGCTAAAATTGTTGTGTTTACATTATTTATCTGTTTTCTTTATTGGCTGACAGCAAATAATGTTTATCTACAAGTTTATGTATATCCAAACTATCCAAACTAAGGAATACAAATTTAGAATGTTTGCATTAGTTTATATATTTAGTAAGATTGGTATCAAACTGTTAATAACAATGTCGATCGTATTTGGCATATTTAAGTTTGTACTTTGTAACAACACAGCATCTTTGAGTTTAAGCTTAAACGTAAAAAAAGACAGAAACATAAACTAACAAGTAAACGAAGCTGATTACAAGTACGAACTGGGTAAAAGGCAAAACACAAACAAATAAAAAAAAAAAACCAAATAAAAAAAAAAACATTAACTACGCAAACAAAACATCCATTGATTGATCCAAAGATCGTACAAGCTAAAAAAACCTAGAAAACATTTTTTAAAAAGACAACAACAAACAATAGATTAAAAAGATAATCTCTTGCATAATCTCACCATTAGAGAGTTCCTCATACTGTTGATGGTGGTGGTTTCCTTGCATTGTTCTTGTTGTTATGCATCCACACTTTGAAGACTTGTCTCTTCACTCCGATCTCATCGCAGAACCTCTTGAGCTCTTCTTCGTCTTGCTTGTTCATCCTCCACCCCAGCTTCTCCGCGAACTCCATCATCCTCTCCTTCTGCTCCGTCGTGAACTTCGTCCTGAACCGTTTCTTCGACGACATCGAAAACGCCATTTGTCCCGCCGCTGCTCCTCCGTGCTCTCCGCTTGATTGTCCGTACATGTTCAGATCTTCACTAGACGACTCAGCTCCTCCTCCTCCGCTCCCACCGTAAGCGACGCTCATCGGCGTCACCATTCCCGCACCGCCAGGCGGACTCATCCCGTACTTATGGTGGTGCATCGGCGCGTAATTCGGCGGCGGAGGAAGCATGAGCGGGTTAACCATCATGTTCGGCGGCGGCGGTCTTCTCCCTCCTCCTCCTCCACCGTACTGATGGTGGTGATGACGGTGGTGGTGAGCGATCACATCCGAGCTTCCCACACCGTCGACTTCTTTCCGGTGGAAATTACGGTGGCAGTCGCAAGCAGCGCATCTGAGAGCTTCGATCGTCCCTTCTTCGCCGCTCGGCATAAACTCGCCGCATCCGTCGTGCACGCTTCCGCCGACGTTCGCCGCGTGGTTCTTGAGACACTCCCGGTACCGTACGGCGGTTTTAGCGGCGGCGGAGATGGCAAAAGAAGACGGAGACTTGGACTGGTGGTGATGATCTAGGGTTTGAGAAGAGACACGAGTGTTGTTGTGATTACCGTTGACATTATCTTCATTTGCAATGCTACCAACACCATTGTCGTCATTGTCATCTCTTCTTCTCTCTATCATTTCATGGCTTCTCATATCCATTTTTTTTTCCTTCTTGGGGTTTGATTAAAATTAAAACCCTGAAAATGATTTAGTTGCAATTAAGGAGATTAACAAAAGAAAAAGGGCTAGCTAATTAATTAATTTTCTGAATTTTCATGGAGATATTATTACATAAGCTTATGAACTGAAGTTTGTTTAATTTTTTATGTCTGAAAAAGAACATAATAATGAGATTACTAATAAGGAAATAAAGAAAATTAAAGACTGTGAGATCCAGAGACTCACAGATAAGAGCAAGTAGACGAGGAACAGCCCAGTTTTTTGCAGGAGAAACCGAAGAGGATCTTAAACTCATTAAAAGCTCAAAGCTTTTTGCTTGTGAATGGTTTTAATGGAGAGAGAGAGATGAGATGATGAGAGAGGAACTTTTAAGATTAATACTGTAAAAGGGATTTTTAGGGCTAATTGGTTTTTAAGGGTGAAAGAGAGAAGAAACCATGTTTGATGTCTCAGTGCTCCCAACAAGCCAACCTTTGAGATCTGATTATAAGAGACAGTTTGGTTGCGTGTGGTGAGGCCATGAGAAAGAGATAAGAGACGATCCCCTTTGTTTTTCGAGAGATGAGACTAATATCATACCCCTGCTATGGGAGTGTTTGGTACTTGCCGTAAGTGCTGTTCACAGTCTTATTAATTTCTACCACCAAATTTAGAGCAATCAAGCTTTAATTTTTTTTTTTGAAACCACAGCTCTTGAAATAACATACAGTTGTACAAGTGCTCTGTAGAGCCAAATATTCAAAGCAATTTTTTAGTGCTTTCCATAAAATTTTACAACAATAAAATTTAAAGGTACAGCAAAAAATCTACAGATTTTTTTCTACAACAAATTTTTTAAAGTTACAGCCATTACCAATCGAACCCTATATATTATATTATTATATATGTTTATCATACTTATTAGAAAACTTAATAAGTTTTTTTTTATCATTTTTTGTATTTTCTTTTATAGCTGCTTTGATATTTTGACCCCTAAATATGTTCAGATCAGCAATCTATCCAAAAGCTATTTTAAAGTTAGTATTATTATTTTTAACATTGAGTTGAACTAATGTACAAACTTATAAAAGTGTGAAAACAGAACATAACTTTTAACTGAATTTGATCCTTATAATTTAAGTAGTTTTTATAGTAAGACACCATTTATAATTTATTCAAAACGTATCATAACACTTTATCAAACTAAAACAATGGGCAGAAATAAAAAAAAAGAAGGGCTAACTGACTGACTCTACATCAATATTGTAGATTCAACGATTTTCAGGTCAATGGATCTACAAAATAATCCGGATGGATCATAAATTAATTGATTAATATTTTATATATGTTAAGTTTATAACTATAGAATAAAAATAAAACCTGATAGTTTTAAATAGAAAAATTCTCTCAAATAGTTATTTTTTAAGTTTTTGTCATAAAAATAGCCTCCAAAAAAAAATAGCTAAAATAGTCTCTTTTTATTTTGAAAATTTTAATATTTGTTTTTTATTTTTTAAATTTGAAACAATATCCCCAAAACTCCACCCTTTAACTCTAAACCCTAAATTTAGATTAGTTAACCCTAGGGTAAAAATGTATTTTTACCTTTTAATAAAACTTATTTTGGTCATTTTTTTTATTGAAATCTATATTTGTGATAAAAACTTAAAAATGACTATTATAGGAAATTTTTCTTTTAAATATGATGTCTTAACAATAATGATAAAGTGACTGAAAATATCAATTACAAACTAAACCACATAGAAACATTAAAATAGTGTGTATTGTTAAGTATATAAAAACTAACAATGTATTACATCAATTATTTTAGTTATTTTCATCACTATTCTGCTAAATTCTACAAATTGTATAACAGAATATAGATTTTAAAACATGAAGGGTTTAAGCAGACTTAGCCGATCATGGGTTAAGTCAGATTTTGTTGGGGTTTTTTTTTTTAATGTTAGCAGTAGGTTTCAAATTAGCTGATTTGGCATTATATCAGAATCAAACTAGTGACCAAATTTTTAAGCAAAAAAAAAAAGTGACCGAAACGCCGGTTTATCTATCCGGATCCAAACTACAGATAAGAACATTACTATATATTCCCACCGTTTCTGAATAAGTGTCACTTTGACATTTTTTACACAGACTAAAAAATAGAAGAAATATATGTAAGTTATTTTATTAATTACATTTTTTTGCCAATAGTATTTGAGATAAATAAAATTATTTATAAAATCAATGCATGTTGAAATTAATTTTCAGTTGAAAGTAAATATAATTTGTTTTAAAATTGTAAAATGACACTTTTTATGTAACAAGAAAAAAAAACTATAATTACATTTATTATGAAATAGAAGATGTATTAAACAAAGGTAGTTGAATTTTTCAGTTAATTTCTAAACACATCACGATTCTATAGTAACTTGAAGCTCGAACTTCATAGTATTTGTAACTCGCATGAAATTGATGCAATTATTGACATTCTGACCGCAAGTTTTAATGAGCTCGTTTTTTTACCGTGTACAGTAAGGCATTAGTGCGTACGTTGATCCTTTAAAACTGTTAAAAATATGTTTGAAAACAATATTAAATACATAATTAAAATTAATTACTCGTATCATTTTTTATTTCTGTTGTTTTGCATAATGCTAAATCGCTAATCAGCCTGAAACGGGACTGTTGTCTGTACGTTCCGTCAGTTAATCCCCTTTGAGCATACTAATAAATAATTATATAGTCAACTATAATAATGATTAAATAAACACTAACAATAGTTAATTCAGAGCATTGTAACTTGTGCCAGTGGATCATATTTTACATTGGTAATCGGGTGATCTTATTACGTAATCTTTGTTTTAGATATATATACTATCATTTATTGTCCTCCGGTTTTAGATAACAAGTAGTAGTATACAATATTCAAGTTTACCTACAAGGCTACAACTCTCAATCTATACTTCCTGTGGACATTATGCATAAGTGCTGTTTTCTGCATTGTTTGCGTCCCCATTAATAGAATTAAGAGCGTTTGAGGGGGTCAACTATTCCAAACGATCTTACGTAATCTACCTGAGAATAATCAAGTCGGTGCACATTGGTGGGGTGGGTGTGGGG
>NC_027753.1:37358802-37361349 GCF_000695525.1 Brassica oleracea var. oleracea | reverse complement strand
TAGAAAAGTTCATATGGTTTACAAGTCAAAATCTAAGTCAATGAACACTACATCCATATAAAATTAAACAAACAAAGCGGTCTTCGCCTGGTAGTAAATTAGTAAATGACTCACAACTATGAGTACCGTCCAGGATTCGATTTCCTTTGACCACCCAGAACGCTTTAAATGGTAAGAAAACGCGGATCATGCGGACCTCATAGTGATTAGTCATTGGGGTTAAAAAACCGTTGGGATAATTTTTAATAATTTTCTTACTTTGACTATAAATTAAACATAAATATAATTAATAATTAATCATAACTTAGTTCATGCAATCAATATTTTTAATAATTTTCTTATTTTAGATATAAATATAATTCATTAAAATAATTCTGTGAAAATATATTGTCAATTAGTGTAAATATATCTTTAACAGTCAATAAATTCGGTTATATTATATCTAA
Organism: Brassica oleracea var. oleracea; assembly: GCF_000695525.1. NCBI lineage: Eukaryota > Viridiplantae > Streptophyta > Magnoliopsida > Brassicales > Brassicaceae > Brassica > Brassica oleracea. Next base: position 37,360,903 of record NC_027753.1, on the reverse strand, counting down.
TCCTCGGTTTTGAGATTTTGGAGCGACAAATATTTTAAGATAAATTTTTTTAAAAATATTATTTTAAATTTCTTAAAATGGAGGTATAATAACTTCTAAAACTTGGAAGGTAAGGCGAATATTACACCGCGTTTTACCTTTTACCCAAGGCCGGTGCTAAATATATATTGTAATTTTTAGCTATGAGTGAGTACATAACATTGTTTCAGTAGAATAGAAGTGCAGAACTATAGTATTGAAAGTTTGAAACAATGTACAACTTCCGTAAAAAAAAAAAACTCAACTCAAAAACAAAAATAATTACCATATTGGTTTTTCGAATGTGCAAGAAAATATAAAGAGATTAACTAAAAATAAAAAGAAATTAGGCTTTACAGTGTGTGGGTTGCAGAGAAGGGCAGTGCAGAGAACAACCGACAAGGTCAAGTTGGAAGCCCAGCCACATGCCCTGCCACATTATGGGCCCCGCCCATTCTCTCTCTCTCCTTCATTATTATTACTCTCTTCTCTCTCGCTTGATTTTTTTTTGAAAACTTAAACCCTAATTTGTTGAAACACCATTTACCCTTGCTCATATCTTTTCTTCTTTCCTCTTTCACCCTACCTTTACTTTACTTTTATTATTTGCTTAGTTGTATCATATTTAAACTAAAGAAAAACTCAAAACATACTTCATTTACTCAAGACAATACATGAGAACATACAAAGTGTGTCTTCCTATCTTACCTTTTATCTTTTTTACTTTTCATTTTAAATATATAAATTAGTTAGAAGCTTTTTTCAAGCACAAAAGACATTATGAGTCTAACAAAACAACATGTTTTTTTTTATAACCATTCGAGAGGTTTTCTATGTTCAATGACTAATTATTACGAAGTCCGCAAGATTTGCATTTTCTTATCATTTAAGGCGCTCCGAGTGGCCAAGAAGAATCGAACCCATGACGATATTCACAGCTGTCAGCCCTTTACCACTGGACCAAAACTACGTGTAAAAACATCCATATTAATATACAAAACTATTTTAATATTAACCCATTTATCTTATTTACTACCCTGATATGCAATTAGATATCCATTCATTCATTCACGCGTGACGTAATATACTGTACTTTTTGAAGACGTAAGATATCCATGCGTGTGAATAACTGTTATAAAAGGTTGCAAAAATGAAAAAAATTACCGTAATTAATTTAATTTGATAAAAAAATATAAAATAAAAGTAATCGTCATAGCTTCTGCAGAATTTTCCATGGACACAGCCTGTCACACGATAATTACTTATCTACCATAACATGTTTTTGTCCCCTTAGCATTATGACCTCATTCTCTTTCTAACAATTTATTTTGACTTTAATTTAAAAACAAATCGAACTTGAAACCCAAACTAATGTTTTCTGGTTTAACTCTTGAATTGAGGTTTGTAAATCATTTTTTCGAGGAATCCGTGAGAAATGGTCAACAAAATAACTGCACGCCATTTCTCAGGTCATATAACAGTTTATATATACTATCATCTATATCATTTATATTCAAAATGTCTAAAACTTTGGATTATCAGTTGATGAACGTTTATTACAGTCTTTTTTTGTTACAAAACCTTTATTAGACTTGACTATTTGTTAATGTTCTTAAAACATAAAAAGACGGTGTGCCGGTGATATAAGCCACTGCCCACGAATACGAAAGTTGCTTTACAACTTCACCCACCAGGGCGACCAAAGATTTTACCAACTTAATTATCTTGGAAACATCATACTTTCTCTGACGAATCCAAACAAAAACCGAAGCTGTATATATCTGATAGGTTCTAAATCATCATGTCTTAGTATTCTTTAGCAACAAAATTCAACACAACACTTTAAAGTCAAATAAAAATATCATGCTTACTAAGATTAACATTTATATTTGTAGTAACAAAGTAACAAATAGACTTAAATGAAGGGATGAGTCAGCTCTACTGGTTAGAGCCTTGGGGGCCAATTGTCATGCTTCCGGGTTCGACGCCAGCCGGAGGCGAACTGCTCATCCATGTCACTAAAGTGGGTACTGGGCCTTCGGGCTCAGGGAAAAACTTCCCGGGTGAAGCTGGCCCGCTGCCT
>NC_027753.1:37331972-37358654 GCF_000695525.1 Brassica oleracea var. oleracea | reverse complement strand
AAAAAAAAAAAAAAAAAACAAATAGACTTAATTAATCAATGTATTAAAAAAAAAAGAATCAACCAATATATGAAATAAGGAACTGGTGAAGTTGTGAAGATATGAAATGTCTATATTCAGACAGAGAATCAAAACCCAAAAAGCAGTTTTGAAGTAACAACTGTAGAACTAAACAATGTCTGAATCTCTCTCTCTCTGCCACCCTCCACGCTTCCCCGCAACAACCCTTTTTACTTTGCCTCTCTTTTAACTTTTTTTTTTCAATTTTCTTCTTGTGTATAGTTTTTTACACCTAAAGTGTAGCTTCTATGGTGTTGTAGGGATATTTTGGGATTTGGAATTTCCAAATTCTACCAACTTGGTTTTCACTACTAAAGTATTCAATTTAAATCGGTTCATCTAAACCGATCTCTGGTTAGTTAAATGCATTCAGAAGAGTTGCATAAAGTTATTCAAGGGATTAAGTTCGTTGAATATTCCTAGGCAATGTAAAATGTAAGAAAAAATAGCTGGAAAATGAAATGAATGAAAGGGAAAGCAGTGGTTTGAGTTGTCCTTATCAGCTCTCTATTCTTTCTGAAAAAAAAAACTTAAAGAGTTTTGTGTTGCCAACTTGTTTTGTAGCCAAAATCAGAACAACTCTTACTTCACTGTTTCAAAACACTTTGCTTTGTTTGTTTTCTACTAATGAGTTTTGTTTGCCTCTCACGTCTTCATCACTCTCCCATACTTTACTATCATACACAACTCTCTATTTACTAAAACTATTTTAAAATTGTGTGGAGGAGAAATGATGAATCTGGTGTGTTTCTGTTACAGTGACAGAGGCAAGAAACCAAACAGTAGTGTTTTCATCGACTCTGTTGTCCTCAAACTTATAATAGAAGATCCCAAGAACGATGTATCATCAAAAGTGTTTCTTATTTTTTTCTTCCATGAGAGTACGTTTTGTTAAGTGTGTTTTGACAACTCAACAGAACAATGGCATAACCTCCTCCGTTCATGAGTTTTTTTTTGTGAATTTTCCTCATTAGCAAAACATTAAGTTTTTTTTTTCGATTAGCAACGAGAATATAAACAACAGTTTTAAGTTTCCAACGAGCGAAGATTGAAAGTTCATTAGCTAAACTAAATCTTACATACTCTTTCACTTAGCTAGAGGGTTTCTGCTGTATGCGGAACAATCAACTTTTTCATCAGACAGTACCTGACGATCGGACTAGAATCCATATATATAACGCCATGAAAGACAACTATGTTTGTTCCTATGCCCCGTTAGAAGACGATAAGAAGACTAATGATATCAACCACTGTTTACTATAGTTTTCTCGCCTTTGCTTGTGGTGATGTACACATTACCGGTTATCGTCATTTTTGCCAATAAATTTTAAAGAGTTAGTATATATAGTCGCATGGCTTCTAAATTGTCACAAGTTTCTTATTAAATTAACCTAAAATGTTTAAGCAAAAAGAGTTAACATGGGAAATCATAATCGATATCAAAGCTCAATAAGCTTACTCCAGTCTCCAGCCATAATAACCAACCTCAATACAGATTCCCTACGTAGATGCTATTCTTGAACATCCTAAGGTCCACAAAACTACGTACGATATCTTCTCATCTTCTCATGTGACTTCTAAGCTCGATACAAGTATTCTATATGCAAATTTAAAACTAAACTTTTCTCAACAACAATTCCAAGAGTGTCACGCTCCGACGTTTTCCTACATGGGCCTTTAATAAAATAATAGAGATTGATTTATTTAATAAGCCCAGACTGAATTGCTCGGGTGTTCCAGTTGGGGCCCAATAACAACTACGGTCTTTGATCAATTGTTTTCATAGAATTTGAGATTTAAAGCTTCACCCGTGCGGTTATGTAACGATTTATGTATATCATATATTTTGTTAATATATCGTTATATATATATATTTATTTATTAAATGTGTGTTGGAGCAGTTATGCAAATATACAAAAAGATTGGATATATATATATATATATACTATGTTTGATCAAATTTTATATTGACATTTCTTTCATATTTAATTGTATGATTGAAATGTATTATTAGTATATTATGCGTTTAGGTCAAAAGTTACAACTATTCTAAAAACCCAATTGGAAGGGATATAAATTGGCCCGCCTATTTTAACTAAAATCATGGGAATAAAGTTCTTTTTATTAAAAAAAATTGATGATAATATTCCAAAAATTTTATAATAAAAAAAGTTTGAACATAAGTGAATCACGTCTAATATATATGCAAAATTTTTTATTGGTAAGTTATAGTAATAAGCATTAATTTTGTTTATATATGGTAATATATACGTATTATAAGACCAAAAGCGTGGAAGCTAACTTTTAAATTGTTTTTCATAGTTTAGGTTGTTTCAATAGTTTGTTAATATTTGTTTCGATTGTTTGTTAATATAGGTGTATTTTAAAGTTGATTTAATTACATTTAACTCAAATTTATTTAAGGAAAACACATTAATCTAACTGAAAGGACAAACATTAAAATAGGAAATTCAATTTAATTCTCATTGGTATGGAAGTGTAATTAAATTTAAAAACTAAGAGGTATTTTTAATGGGTACTTTTTTTTAATAATATAGATGATTATGGTCCGATTAGCAATTGCCGTAACTTTAAAATTGCTCTGAATTTTTTGGTTTTACAGAGCATTTGTACAATTGTAGGTTATTTGTTGTGATTTTGAAATTTGTATTAAAGCTTGATTGTTGTGAATTTAATGTTACGAATAGGTCTTTGTTAGTTGAATAAGTTCCTAAGTTTTAGGGATACTCTAGCTAGTAGTTGTTATTTGAATTAGTCTTTTAGTTGTTCCACTTTGTTAGGAACTTTCAGTTTGCACGTTTCCACGTTTGCTTGTAATCGGCTATATATGAGCCTTAGTTTCCTTTTAATAAAGACACAACAATTCTCAGAGCTTTGATCACTTTTACATTTAATGCCGTAGAAAAAAGGAGAAAACACTATGGATGCAGAGAGAGAGATGACTCTTAGCATCCCAAAGTTTGATGGAGATTACGAACATTGGGCTATGCTAATGGAGAACCTATTGAGATCAAAAGAGTGGTGGAGTCTCATTGAAGAAGGGTTCGCAGAACCAGCAAGAGGGACAGTACTCAACGGGCAACAACGTTCAGAGTTGGCGGAGCTGAAGCTCAAGGATCTCAAGGTCAAAAACTATCTGTTTGCAGCCATTGACAAGACAATCCTAAAGCAGTTCTTGCAGAAGAACAGTTCCAAGGAGTTATGGGACTCGATGAAGGCAAAGTTCCAAGGGAATGAGCGTGTGCAGAGTGCACAGCTCCAGAGGATGCGTAGAGAATTTGAGATTCTCGAAATGAAGAATGGAGAGAGTGTAACCGAGTACTTCTCAAGAGTCATGACGGTGGCCAATGACATGAGAAACCTTGGGGAAGAGATGTCAGACTCAAAGGTGGTGGAAAAGGTGCTAAGAACCTTATCAGATCGATTCACATACATAGTGTGTGCGATTGAAGAGTCCAAAGACATACGGAGCCTCTCAATTGACGAACTTCAAAGCTCTTTGCTGGTGCATGAGCAGAAGTTTAAGAAGAAAGAAAACGAGGAGCATGTTCTGAAGGTTACCGAAGAACAAGGAGATCAACAGAGAGGAGGAAGGTGGAATCGGGGCAGAGGAGGATACCGAGGAGCCTACAGAGGCAGAGGAGGGAGATCAGGAAGAGGATCACCCAATAAGGCTCTGGTTGAATGCTACAAGTGTCACAAGCTAGGACATTATCAGTATGAATGTCCTAACTGGGAGAATGGGGCTAACTATGCTGAGTTTGATGAAGCTGAAGAGATGGTGTTGATGGCGTATGCTGAGACCAAGAAGGAAGAGCAGGTGTGGTTTCTCGATTCTGGATGTAGCAATCATATGAGTGGAGAAAAGCAATGGTTCAGCGACTTGGATGAGGAGTACAAACACCATGTTAAGCTTGGTAACAACTCGAAGATGGATGTCATGGGGAGAGGAAATGTCAGAATGCTCATCAAAGGTGATCCACACATTATAACAAATGTGTACTACATTCCTGAGTTGAAGAACAATCTGATTAGCGTTGGACAGCTAGCAGAGAAGGGGATCTCATTTGTTATACAAGATGGAGCATGTCGACTCTATCATCCAGCCAAAGGGTTAATCATGGAAACTCATATGACTGCCAACAAGATGTTTGTAGTCACGGCCAAGATGATGTCTCAAGAACCCAGATGCTTCAAAACTGCTACAGAGGACACATCGTACTTGTGGCATTGTCGATATGGTCATCTGAGCTACAAAGGATTGAAGACACTGAAGTCTGGGAGCATGGTACGTGGCTTACCTGAGATAAAGGCACCAAGCAAGCTGTGTGACAACTGCATCACTGGAAAGCAACAGAGAGAAGTCATTCCCAAGAAGAGTAACTGGAGAGCTTCTCAAAAGCTTCAACTGATCCACTCTGATCTGTGTGGACCAATCACTCCTGAGTCCAACAGCCAAAAGAGGTATATCATCACGTTCATTGATGATTTCTCGAGAAAATGTTGGGTTGAGTTTCTCTCTGTTAAATCTGAGGCTATTGATGCATTTAAGAAGTTTAAGGCTCGTGTAGAAAGAGAAACCAGCTTGCAGATTCAGTGCTTGAGGACAGACAGAGGTGGTGAGTACAATTCAAATGAGTTCAAGGAGCTATGTGAGAGCAGTGGCATTCGGAAACAACTCACCACAGCTTATACGCCACAGCAAAACGGCGTTGCTGAGAGAAAGAATAGGACCATTCTCAACATGGTTCGCAGTGTGTTGGTTGGGAAGAAAGTTCCAAAACGGTTCTGGCCAGAAGCAACAAACTGGAGTGTTTCCTAAGTGGTGCTGCCATCTCGTGGTCTTCTAAGAGACAACCAGTGGTCACTCTATCCACAACAGAAGCGGAGTTTGTGGCAGCCGCAAGTTGCGCGTGTCAAGTGGTTTGGCTGAGAAGGATCTTGGAGAGCATTGGAATCGCACAAAGGGAAGAAGAAAGCACAGTGATGTATTGCGATAACATGTCTACCATCAAGTTGTCAAGGAATCCGGTTATGCACAAGAGAAGTAAGCATATTGACGTGAGGTTTCATTTTCTTAGGGATCTGACTAATGATGGAGTCGTGGAGCTAGTTCATTGCAGCACTCATGTGCAGATTGCAGACATTCTGACAAAGCCTTTGAAGATGGACACTTACGAGAAGATGCGAGGCATGTTGGGAGTATGTGATGTTCCTGGAGTAAACTAGAACTGGATGTTTTAGTTTAGGAGAGGCTGTGTTACGAATAGGTCTTTGTTAGTTGAATAAGTTCCTAAGTTTTAGGGATACTCTAGCTAGTAGTTGTTATTTGAATTAGTCTTTTAGTTGTTCCACTTTGTTAGGAACTTTCAGTTTGCACGTTTCCACGTTTGCTTGTAATCGGCTATATATGAACCTTAGTTTCCTTTTAATAAAGACACAACAATTCTCAGAGCTTTGATCACTTTTACATTTAATGCCGTAGAAATAAATTGATGTTTATTTTTCTTCTGTTTATAACTATTTTACATGTGAGAAACGAGGTGGTAACAACAAATATTTTAATCAATGTTATGTAGAGTGCAGATATATAAATTTGTGGTATATAAATTTGTGGTCAACAAGAAGATTAGTTGGGCTATGAATGGAGACAGTAATATCAGATCACGAAGACGTGTTTGGTATGATATGATACTGTCTTTTTGTGCTATGGCCACCTCTTCTTCCCTCACATTTCTCGTTTTTTTTTTCTTCTATTTCTTACCAAACGGCAATTAAATGAAAAACAATTTGATTTAGTTTAGTCTAAAGTATTGACCATCGTTAATAATTTGGCTTTTTATATGGATGCGAAAATACAAACTGAAGACTTAAATGGAATTAATGTTTGAAATAAGGGTCTGGACTATGATAATACGAGTACGGTGCGGTGCGTTCACGGACATCAAAGATGAGAAAAAAGCTGACCAAAGAAATAAGAGAACAAACTTCCAAAAGCAATTCTAATATTTGATTTAAAAAATATTTCATAAAAAGAATGAATACAAATAATAAGCTTAGATATAAAATTACTTATTTTAGTATTTATTAATGATGTAAGTAAGGTGTGGATGTCTTATCCAAAAGAACAAGCTTCCAATTTTGATCAATTAGTGTGTTGATTGTACTTTGTAGTAATTATATATCATTCCCCAGATTAAAATCAGGTAGTTAACAGTGGTGAATTACTGACCAAAAATGATAAATACCAAAAAAAAAAAAAATACTAGGTGGTCATTAAAAAAATGGATATAAATTATCCAAAACACCATAAAATAATTCATATTTATTGGCAACATATTCTATTCAGATGACTATAGTATGTTTTTAGTTTTTATCAAAAGATCTACATAGTAAATTATTCATCATCCAAAAACATTGTGTAATAATTATCTTTACCATATGACACATTATTCAAAGAAATGTTATCTTTTATTTTGTCTAAATATTTGTTAGTTTTAGCAAAAAATATAAAAATAAATTATACACTATCTAAAAAAACCTTTAATTTTGTCCAAATTTGGTTTATGCGACGACGCAACCTGTTGTGATCTTCAAAAAAAAAAAAAAAACTATCAGAACAAGTCTCCTCTTGTCTCACCAGCAATTAATCACTACATTACACCCAAATTATCTTCCTTTTTCGATTTTTTTCATAACAAGACGGCGTCTCTTAAAATCCCTTTTTATCCAAAGCAGCTTGGTCATCAAAAACCCAGTTTCTAGATCCTCTAAACCGAGCATAAAAGTCCAAAAAGTAGGTTTCTTTCTTGCCTTGAGGCTAAAGCTTGAAGCTTTTGATACACATAAGAAAGATGAGTGATACAGAGGAGGCGAGGAATGATCTGCGACGACCTTTCATACACACGGGAAGCTGGTACCGGATGGGCTCAAGACAATCGAGCATGATGGGTTCGTCTCAAGTCATCAGAGACAGCTCAATCTCTGTTCTTGCTTGTGTCCTGATCGTTGCTCTTGGCCCTATTCAATTCGGTTTCACTGTAAGTCGATGAAAGTCTCAACCTTTTTTCTTTTTTTTCCATTTGTAGAAAGTTGTTGACTGATTTGTATCTTTTTTGGGTTTCAGTGTGGTTATTCTTCTCCGACACAAGCTGCAATCACTAAAGATCTCGGTTTAACTGTATCTGAGGTAATAATAGTAAACCAATCTCTGTTTGTTTTTTTACCGTTGTCTGACTTTGATCTCTTGTTCCATGTATTATAGTACTCTGTGTTTGGTTCTCTATCCAATGTGGGAGCTATGGTTGGTGCAATTGCCAGTGGTCAGATTGCAGAATACATTGGAAGAAAAGGGGTATAGCTTTGTCTAATTTCGAATCTTGATCCAGCTAATGACATTGCTTTACTTAAACCCTTTTGTTGTGTGTTTTGTCTTGGACAGTCTCTGATGATTGCTGCAATTCCCAATATCATTGGCTGGCTTTGCATATCATTTGCTAAAGTGAGTCTTTTGTTGTTTTTTAGTTTCTTTATTTGATCTGAAAATGTTATGATTGACTTTACTTCATCCTGGTTTTTGTAGGATACTTCTTTTCTTTACATGGGAAGGCTTTTAGAAGGCTTTGGTGTTGGGATCATCTCTTACACGGTAAATACTGAACTCACCTAGTTTTTGCTTTGCTTATGGTTTATGCCAACTTGGTTTGTGGTTGTAGGTGCCTGTGTATATCGCTGAGATAGCTCCACAGAATATGAGGGGAGGACTAGGTTCAGTGAACCAGGTTTGATATTGCCTATCTGATTGATTCTTCTTTTTCATTTTGCCAACAGATTCTTAATGCTAAACATTAGATGTTGGTTAACTATATGCATGTAGCTTTCTGTGACAATTGGAATAATGCTGGCTTATTTACTTGGCCTCTTTGTGCCATGGAGGATTCTTGCGGTTTTGGGTAAGCCTGAAACCATTTTCCTGATTAATGATTCATCCACATGAGCTAATCACTTTCTCTCTTGTCTTTATCCTTAGGGACATTGCCATGCATAGTATTGATACCGGGACTCTTCTTCATTCCTGAATCCCCTCGCTGGCTTGTAAGTTAATATATTTTTCTCGAGTCAAGTTCATATTTTGGTTAATCCACTCTTATGGGATGATTCTTTAATTTTGTAGGCGAAAATGGGTATGACTGATGATTTTGAAACTTCATTACAAGTTCTCAGAGGGTTTGAGACTGATATCACCGTTGAGGTTAATGAGATCAAGGTAATAATATTACAACTCAGAATCTTTTCCTTCTTTAAAGGTATATAAATGATTTTAAAACGCTTATTCTTTTTTCATATCTTCTGCAGAGATCAGTGGCGTCATCTACAAAGAGATCATCTACAGTTCGGTTTGTTGATCTCAAGCGGAGGAGATACTATTTCCCACTTATGGTACACAACATTGAATATGCTTTCTCTACCATAAAGAAACATTATCTTAAAACTGTTTTTGTGTGTGTAACAGGTTGGTATAGGGTTGCTTGTACTTCAACAACTCGGTGGGATCAATGGCGTTTTATTCTATTCCAGTACAATCTTTGAATCTGCAGGTAAGTCACTTCCTCTAAGAAGACAGGACGTTTCTTGTTTCAGATTATTACATAGCTTCAACCATTTTTCGTTTGTAGGAGTTACATCAAGTAATGCAGCAACATTTGGGGTCGGTGCTATTCAAGTAGTGGCGACTGCAATATCAACATGGTTGGTGGACAAAGCAGGTCGTCGGCTTCTGCTTACCGTGAGTACTCATTAGTGTCATTTCTTTAGGATTCAGGACATGTCCAAGAGTAACTAATAAGGCAAAATGGAAATGTTTTGTAGATCTCGTCGGTTGGGATGACGATCAGTTTAGTAATCGTTGCAGCTGCTTTCTACCTTAAGGTAGTTTTTGAGTTTTGTAACTTCCCTAAACATCATTTTTTAAACTTCTGCAACAACGTTTTTGAGTTATTACATGTCTTGTTTAGGGATTTGTGTCTCATGATTCAGACATGTACAGTATGCTGAGCATCTTGTCAGTAGTTGGAGTAGTGGTAAGTTGCTATGTATTGAAACTTTCTTGATATGCAATGAGCTGTTATATTTGTTTTAACTCTGTTGAATCATTACAGGCAATGGTTGTTTCTTTCTCGTTAGGAATGGGACCAATTCCATGGCTCATTATGTCTGAGGTATTAAAACTTAGAACTAAGTGTTGTAAGAACCGAAAAGCGAAAAAAACTTTATTAAACTCCCTCTGTTGTTGTTGTGGTAAACAGATCCTTCCTGTGAACATAAAGGGTTTAGCTGGAAGTATAGCCACTTTAGCAAATTGGTTCTTCTCTTGGTTGATCACCATGACTGCAAACTTGCTCTTAGCCTGGAGCAGTGGAGGTTTCTCTCTTTGACTCTTCTCTCTCTGTCGCCATGATGGGATCATTTTTCTTTAATGGGGTTTTGGTTAATGTTGGACAGGAACTTTCACTCTATACGCTGTGGTTTGTGCATTCACAGTGGTGTTTGTAACTCTATGGGTTCCTGAGACCAAAGGGAAAACGCTTGAAGAACTTCAAGCCTTGTTCAGATGATAAGAACTCAAAGTAATATCATTCTATGTCTCCCTGTCTCACCACATCTCTGTTTTGGCCAAGAAACAAAGAAATGTTAAAGAGATTTTCCAGCTGTTGTTTAATTAGGCTGAGAAGTTACGAAGGAAGATTTGTTTGTTTGTTGTGTCAATAACCTTCTGTTATGTGTAAATGAACACACCTTTTCAAGTTTTTTTTTGTAATTTGATCATCAAGTCTGAACATCAACACTGCCAGAAATGAACAATGATATATTAATGTTAGCACCAAACAAGACATTTTCTGCTTCTTCTCTGTGAAGCTATAGCAGTAGCCACTGATTGTTTTGAATGCATAGCTTCAGGGAACTTAAGTTTCTTCTCATAAAACTGTAGAGGCTTTATAACGTTCAATATACTGAGTAAAAGGAGATTTGAGGTGATCAGGAGGAATGTAATTAAGAAAAAAAAATCAAATGATAATAGATTAATGAGTTTTGTAGACACAAACTTTGCCGCAAGATAAAATAAAAGGTTTAAAATAGAATCCCAAACTTATAGTTCGTACCAAAGTGAAACTGAAAATGCAATGAGTAAAAGAAGAGATAAAGGGAGCTTGTGAACAAGAAGAATAAGCACCCAACCAAACCAAACAATAACTTAGATAAATACTCTCTTGACTTCAGATGGACTTTCTTTAGCTATCTCACTGATCGGATCAAATCAAAGGGGGAGAAGGTGGAACTCATGGGACATGAAGTCCTCACTTGGTTTGTAGTACTTTTCTGGGGAGTACAAGCGCAAGTTAGATACTTGGCTCGTGTACAGGCATGCAAATCTCTCCACCTACATTGAAAGAAAACATTAATTAAATCAAATTCCTCATAAAGGCACAACACTATAACCGTTACATATTATATAACGTTCTATTACCTGGTGAGCAAATCTAGAACTCTGGTAACCAGTTTTCATTAATTGCCCCCAGACCTTATGAAACTGCAGTAATCAAAAAAGTAACCAACAACATGAGCATTGGAAATTAAAACTAGTTGTATTACACTGACACACTCTACAATTTTTACCTTTTTGTGACTGTCTCTTTGAGCTTCTTGAAGATTTAGTCGGACTTCATCCCTTTTACACTGTTGAATCCCACCCAAAAAAAAACATTAATTATTGAATGAATATGCAAATTATTGGAGATTAAGGAGTCCGTACAAAATCTAACGTACCACTAAGTCCTTAACCGCTGATAGCATTTCCTGCTTGTCTTTCTCGTTGATATCTTCAAACCTGACACGATATGATTCGGTTACACAAGCTTTCTTTGGTTCAAATTCTTATTTAAAGAAGACTTACTTCAAAGACCAGCTTAAGCGATGGATCTTATCTTCCACTGAGTCACGCTCATTCCTCATCAAAATTTGTTCCTGCAAACCCAAAAATTTATCAGATAAGGAAAAAGCCTATTTCACAAAATCATATATTCTATAATACAATATACGAAGAGAGGGTCCATTCACCTTACGCGCGTCCCTAAGCTCCCACAGAAGTTCAACCTCCTTTTCAAGTTCCGGAACAACAAGCATCGTCCTCCACCCTGAAGAATTAAAAAAAAATTCAACTACAAGTTAACTTCACAGAACAAAAAAAAAGAAAGAAAAAATCTATAACTGGAAAAGAAAACCTTACCGAGTACTTTTTTGCTGCGCAAGATGTCACCGTATATGTGATCGCCAACGTAAAGGACCTAATAAGATCGAATAAGGGACTGATAAATGAGACATGGCACGGTACATCCAGTTACTATAGAGGTTTATAGTGTGACAGTACCTGTGAACTTGACTGGATGGAGAGCAGACTGTGAAGATGACCAACATTCCCACCTTGGAAAACTCGACACGCTTTGTCTTTACTCTTCATTGGAATTTTTGGCGAAGGATCTCCAATCTGTCAAGCATAAAAAAACTATAAGTTGCAACATTTGGATAAGTAGCATGTGAAAGACTGTATGAATGTCACAACTCGCGAAGTCTAACCTGAGCCATAGGTGTTCCATTGTCAGTATTGATCAGCATCCCTGACTTAAGTTCCACCTCAAAAAGGTTGACACGACTCTCCTCATGGAAGAAACCAGGTTTTGCACTTCACAAACATATATCCAATTCAGATAACAAACAAACGAGATTTAAAAAAAGAGAAGGAATAATGCAAGAAACTAAAATTCTTCTATAATAGCACATATCTTATTGTTCATCACCTTGATTTCGTTCAGATCATTAGACTAAAAAAGAAACTAAGAAAAAACAATACCTGCCAGTGATCACAACATCAAAGTACTGGAGCCAATCAAAGTTGCAAGGATCAGGACCATGTACAGTGCGGCCTCCACAGAGAAAGTTCATCACAATATTTGTGTAGTCCCACAAACTGCAAGAATGTCATTAAAAAAAATTCCTTTTAAAAACTAATTATACAAAGACAGGTAAGAAAAAAAAAACAAATCACTAGTAATGAAAGTTTGTCTCATAACAAAGGTTTCTGTAACTCCCTATGTTCACATTTCTATTACAAGGGCAGGCCAGGAACGGTTACAGTGGAATTTTAGAGCATATTGCCATTTTAAATATGGTGTTGAATAAGCTGCATGCAGAGCTACAAAAGCCATGCATGCATAATAACTTTTACGATAATACAATGAAGTTTGAAGAACTATGTCATTAGCATTACCTATTGGTCACCAAGAATGTTGAGCGTCCGGAATCTCTTATCATTTTTATCAGAGGTACAATGGTAGCATCCTCGTTGATATACCTAAAAAATGGCAAGTTGAAAACCTATGATGAAAAAAAGGAAAAAGAGAAGAAACAGTAATGAACAACATACACATCAGCCTTACTTATTTGGTTCCTTTGCCACCATCTGCTTCAAAGTTCCATCACGGTGGCACATATCAACAGCAGACCGGACATCTTTATACATGCGACCATAACTAAAAGAATATAGAATATCATGAGCATAACATATGCGTCCTTGGAGGCTGTATAGTGTAACAAAACAGTAACGTATATGGAAGTTGTCTTACTCAACGTCCTTGAGGATTTTATCAGGGTTGTTATCTTTGAAGTCAACGAGTTGGGCAAAGAGATAGGCTTCGGCCAAAGAGAAGAGAGTATCAATGAGAGCGTAGTCAGGCTCATCAAAAGAATCTCGTACTAGGCTAGTCCCATAGACATCAACTTTTTCCTCCTTAGAGAGCTCCTTAAACCCATGGTAAGCCACCTTCACATACTTATGGCGATCCATCTGCAACATGAGACAACAGTCAATTAGGAAACGAGGCAATAATTATTATAAGAGTCCAATCCAATACACAATATCTACCTTTAAGATGTTTCCTTTCTTTTTGTCTAGAACCAACCCTCTAACCATATAGTTCCAATCAAATGTCCATTCCAGCAGCTGTTTTTTGTAACAACAACGAGTAAAAAAATTTAATCAAACTTTTCTACCGGTAACAAATTTAAAAACAGCAATGCAGTATACTAACCTCTCTTGGATACCCTAAATCGTATACCAACTTCCTCACAGTGCCTTCATACGCTAGGGACTCAAAAGTTTCAGACTTATACTGGGCCAGAGTATAGTCCATATCAAAGCCTACGGCAATGATATTCTTCATGTTCAAAGATCTATTGCAGAAGATCTGGTTTCTTACGTCGATTTTCTTTCCTCCTCCAGAGGATGACCACTTATGGGGAGCTTCACATCCGTCCCTTGATCCCACATTTTGAAACTGCACCACCCTGTCCGTAAGACCACTAGCTCTTTGTTCTTCCATTGAACTCTTGAAACAGATACGACTTGTCCCTGAGAGTTGATCAAGTAAAAGAAGCGACATTTTTGTTGTCATTCAAATGAACTCGTCCAATATATAAAAATAGATGCAACACACAAACAAGGTATAAATTACATAGAGAATGTACACGCTCTATCCAAAAAAAAATGATAGCAATAATATATAAAATCAATCACGGTAGAAGCAACTGGTTAGTCAGAACGTTTTCTAGAGAGAAGACAAAAGTTTAGGATTAGTCAACACGAGTCATACAACACTAAGATTGCACCATTTTGATCCACTAGCACCGAAAAGGAAAAAAAAAAGTAACAAAACCTCCTTTAAAAACAAAACTAACACCTTAGCTCGTTAAGATAGAACAAAAATTGCACCACGTAAACTCCTGATCTATGTTTCTTCCCAAGGTATGCTCCAGGAAATTAATATTAATTTGCAACTTTAACTAACTAAAGACGTAAATTTACCACAACTTCACTAAATTTCACGAGAAACACACTAATAGCAATATGTAAGAACTATACTACTACCAGAATATGGAACCAAACACATTGTTGAGAAATCAATCATAGTGAAATCGATGAACTTTTAGGTTAAATCAAACAAAAAAAAATAACAACACAAAAGTTTAAAGAAACAAAAATTCCATTAAACACAAAAAAAAATATACTAACCAGCAGAAGAATTGAGTAACTGTCTTTGTGCACAAGGAAGGAACAGAGAGACACAGAGAGAGAAATGACGCTTGTTGAGAAGCATGCTGGTGGATGATAGGGTATAAATAATATAGGCATGGAAAAGGAAACGACTTAATATTCCCCAGAGAGAATACGGCGTCAAACAAGAAAAAGCAGGATTTGAATATAAACGCTCAACATTTACCGATAATCCACCAAGAATATTCATTCCGTTTCAGTTTTATTTATTCACTTTTTGCTTTTTGTTTTCTCAACTAGGTATTGCCGAAGAAGAGAATGCCACGTGGCGCATAAAGAGCAAAGGGAAAAAAGCGTCGTTGTTGCTTTCTGATCTCGGACGGAGTTAATGGGCTTTAAACCTAGATTAACCGGGCCTTAAATCTAAACAAACCGGGCCTTAAAAATGAAGACCATTACGTAAACCTGTCTCCGCCATTTCTCCGTTCGTGTCGCTCAACAACCGCTCCCGGTTCATAGCTTCGCGTGAACACGAGGTCTTACCGAATAAGAGATTGCCACGTGGCATTGAGATCAAAGGAAAAAAAGTCGTGGTTGTGGCTTTCTGATCTCGGACGGAAGTTAATGGGCTTTTAACCTAGATTAACTGGGCCTTAAATCTAAACAAACCGGGCCTTAATTAATAATTTAAAACCATTACGTAAACCTTATACGCTTACCTCCCCGTCTCCGCCATTTCTCCGTCCGTGTCAACACCTCGCTCAACAATCAATCCCGGTTCATAGCTCCGCGTAAACATCACGCGCTGCCTCTTTGTAATCTCAATCCATTATCCATGGCTTCGTCGTCCTCCATTCACGCTCGACTAGCTCTCGTAGCTCTTCTCTCCGCGACTACTCTCTACTGCATCCACAAATACCGCCGCCTGAAACGTCTCAAAACCCTCTCCTTAAACCCTAGCACGAGAAGGGGAAAGATCTTCTTCATCTCCGAAACGGGAACATCCAAATCCCTAGCTCAGCGCCTCCACAAGCTCCTGGAATCGAACGGCGTCGCGTTCGATCTCGTCGATCCAACTAGCTACGAGCCGGAGGATCTCCCCAAGGAGACGCTGGCCATCTTCGTCGCGTCGACGTGGGACGGAGGGAAGCCGCCCAAGGACGGGGAGTTTCTCGTCGACTGGCTATCGGAGAGCGCGGAGGATTTTCGAGTCGGATCGCTTCTTCTCTCCGGTTGCAGATTCGGAGTCTTCGGCGTCGGGAGCCGCGCTTACGGCGAGGAGTACAACGCGGTGGCGAAGGAGATGTCGAGGAGGATGGTGGGGTTGGGGGGAGCGGAGATGGTTCCGTTGGGAGAAGGTGACGTGGACGATGGAGAGTTAGATAGAGCGTTTCAGGGGTGGTGTGATGGAGTGATTAGAGTTCTGAAGGGAGGCTCTGCTCAGGCTCAAGAAACTAATGAGATTACTCAAAACGGTGTCGTTGAGAGTGAAGACGAATACATTGATACAACAGATGAAGAGGAGGAAGATGATAATAATGATATTGTTGATCTTGAAGATATTGCTGGAAAAGCTCCTTCTATGAAGAATGGTGTTGTTAAAGTTGCGAAACGTGGTGATGGGAAGAAGGAGATGGTGACTCCTGTGATTAGAGCTAGCCTAACGAAACAGGTAGTTCTTGCTTTGAGATTTGAAGCAGGGTTGTTATATGGATTACTACAGAGTTTTCTGAAGTTATGTGTAACTTGTTGCAGGGGTATAAGATCATTGGCTCGCATAGTGGGGTTAAGATTTGTAGATGGACGAAGTCACAGCTTAGAGGCAGGGGAGGTTGTTACAAGCACTCCTTTTATGGCATTGAGAGTCACAGGTTCGATTTGAAAGTTCTGCCCTTTTCTGTTTACATCTAGCCTTATGCTTTGTAGGTTGTGATTTCTTATGTTGACATGTATTTTGGGGTTTTGGAATATGCAAGGTGTATGGAGACAACACCTAGTTTAGCTTGTGCGAACAAATGTGTCTTCTGTTGGAGGCATCACACAAATCCCGTGGGGAAGAGCTGGCAGTGGAAGATGGACGATCCTAAAGAGATTGTGAAAGGTGCTCTTGATCTTCATACAAAGATGATTAAACAGATGAAAGGAGTTCCAGGTCTGCTTATATCTCCCTCCTTATTCTGATAGTTTATGAGAATCCGTGGGTCAAGTTAGCGTCTGAAACCTATTTAGATATCTCATAGTTTATACATATCATGAAAGTCGTTTAGATCTTTGCACCAAAACATTAATGACCCCAAAAGCTTGCTAGACACTATTGGAACTTTGAAAGTCAATAATAATGTGCGTGTTTTGGTTCCACCACTTAAGTGGCTATCAGATGCTGATGTTTTACTGGGGGGAATATGTTCTTCAGGTGTAACTCCAGAGAAGTTACAAGAAGGCCTAACGCCAAGGCATTGTGCGTTATCACTTGTTGGTGAGCCAATTATGTATCCAGAGATCAATGCCCTTGTGGATGAGCTTCATGGAAAGCGTATTTCCACATTCTTGGTTACTAATGCACAATTCCCCGAAAAGATCTTGATGATGAAGCCTATCACCCAGGTCTGTGGTGTCGATTTTGTACATGTTTTTTCCAGCTTTGAAGGCTCTTCATGCACTTAGCGGAACCTAACTGTCTAACTCGTTATCTTTGGTAATGGTATCTACAGTTGTACGTAAGTGTAGATGCTGCCACCAAAGAGAGCTTGAAGGCTATTGATAGGCCTCTCTTTGCAGACTTCTGGGAGCGGTTTATTGTGAGTATTTTAAAATAACGTCTTTTATTTTATGTAATAAACCTACGAAATGAAATTTGAATTACGGTAAATGTATATAATATCTGCTCCATTTGTATCTCAGGACTCCTTGAAAGCTCTCCAAGAGAAGCAGCAACGAACAGTCTATCGTTTAACACTTGTCAAAGGATGGAACACAGAAGAGCTAGAAGCTTATTTCAATCTCTTCAGCATTGGGAAACCTGACTTCATCGAGATCAAAGGGGTCACATATTGTGGATCGTGAGTGTGTTTCACTTGTTATCCTCTCTCTCTTTCTCTATCACGTACAAAACATTAATCTTGTGGAAACATAAACAGATCTGCAACATCAAAGTTGACAATGGAGAACGTACCGTGGCACGCTGACGTTAAAGCATTCTCAGAAGCTCTGTCTGTGAAGAGCAATGGAGAGTACGAGGTTGCTTGCGAGCACGCCCATTCTTGCTGTGTTCTTCTAGGGAGAACTGACAAGTTCAAGGTGGATGGAAAGTGGTTCACCTGGATCGACTATGAGAAGTTCCATGATCTGGTAAGTTAGTTAAACCAAATCCAGAACACTTATCAATCCCAAACTCCATGCTAATTTTTACCGACACTTGTGAATGAATCCGTATAGGTTGCGTCTGGAGAACCATTCACGAGCAGGGACTATATGGCTGAAACACCATCATGGGCAGTTTATGGAGCAGAGGAAGGTGGGTTTGATCCAGAGCAGTTGCGTTACAAGAAGGAAAGGCATCATCACCCTAAACCACAAGCTATTGTAGCTTAAGAGAAGAAGTAAGCTAATGTCTTTTTTATTGTTATAAAGCCTTTGTTTTATTTGGTCAACTTCAGCGTTACATGTTACTCCTGGAAAGACGTTAAGGCTTTGAAACCATATCAAACTGAAATACTAATAATCAAGTTTTTGAATTTACCGGTTCTGAATTTTGATAAGTTTCGATGCTCTTATAAAGATGGTTTTGCACGTGAACACTTGCAGGGCCCATAATGTCTTGCGTGAAATTAGTTTGTTTCTTTTTTATAGGTTCTTTACTCTTAACTACAGCAAGGATCATATTAAGTATATATAGCTTTGTTGTGTGGTTTAGACTTTATAGAGTAATAGACAAGTCGTTTTCACTAGCAATATCCATTGGTTTCTTAACTTATCTGTTAACCATGTGCATTTGCATCTTTTGTTATCTTACAAAAATCCGAAAGCGACGTAACCATCAACTACACAACACATAAAAATAAGCAACCTACTACAACTAAAACCCTATAAAGCATCATTACGACACAATTAATTTTAATTAATTTCAGAAATCGCCACTAACTTGTATTGTTTTCCCATTACAATAGCTTTGATTATCTAAAACTTTCCAAAACTTGTGTTCTTGTTTTGAATTTAACCGATTCAATAATCTAAAAACTAAAAGGTCGTCTTTCCATGAGGGTTTTTAATTAATTTATAACTCAACGATAGTTAATCATGAACACACAACACAATATCAAAGACTCTCCCCTGGTTTGGTGATATTAAGTTTACCAGCTTTTCACCGGTGTGTTCTTCCTCCTGGACCGTCTATATGACAGCGGTGCAACCGTCTTCACCGTCATATCCGGATTCTCCTCCTCCTCAGGCTTAGATACTTCTTCAAGTTTCCACTTTTGCCCTTCTTCCACGCTAGGGCTACTTCTAACCTTCTTCTTCTTCAGTTTCTCTCTGTTAACAATCTCAACTTGCTCATCTTCTTCTTCTTCTTCGTCCTCGTACTCCTCGTAATCTTCGTCTTCTTCCTTCTTGAAATTTTCAGGACTCTCAAGATTCTTCCTCGGCCTTCCTCTTCGTCTCCTTGCCATCTGAGACTCCAACAGAGATGAAGCTTCTCCTACCGTCGCCCTCACTGACGATTCTTTTTCTCTCTGCAACCTTCTCTTACCCATCAGCTTATTTTACAACAGTACTATTTTCTTGAATAGCCTATTTGTTTCTAATATCTTCAAGACCAGTTATAAAAAAAAAAATATCTTCACGGGGCAATCAAATTTTCTCATGCTTTATTTGTTTTTTAATGTTATACAGACAGAAACAAAAGACAACAGTCTTCAATATCAAAAGTCACTCTTTAGGAT
Source organism: Brassica oleracea var. oleracea (assembly GCF_000695525.1). NCBI lineage: Eukaryota > Viridiplantae > Streptophyta > Magnoliopsida > Brassicales > Brassicaceae > Brassica > Brassica oleracea. The sequence goes on along the minus strand of NC_027753.1, from coordinate 37,339,529 downwards.
AAAACTTTCAGAAGAAAAAAGTAGATTTTATGTTTGTCCATTGGTTATCTTTCTTGCTCTAATATTATCCATCAATATAATACATCTATGACATATACACCAATATGATATATAATTATTATATATCCTCAGGGTTCATGCATCGTGTGTACTATAGTAATTCTATGTATTCATATATTATATGTGTCAAAGATCAAATTGTATAGCTTCTTAAAATAAGAAGAAGATTGTATAGCTTCTTTTTTAAAAATATGTAACTTAGTGAAGAATACTTGCAAGACTATCACTACTGGTTGCTAGCTGCAATTTGTGTGTTAGGTTTGACTTCTAATGAAAAGTAGTATTTTTGATATTGCTAGGGCATCATTATTGGTAGGACAATTTGTAAGTCCTTAACATATTTTATTATTACTTTTGTGTTAAGAGATAAAGCTAAGGACAATCCAAAAATTGTAAATTATAATGGTAGGACTTTTCTTGTCTCTTAATAAATTAATTGTTTATTTTAATAAGTAATGACATGTAAAAGTGAAGTTATAAATAAAACATATAAAAGAGAAGTTTAACATTAAAATTAAAAACTTAAGAAAATTACAAAGTTCCAAAAAAAAAAAACATTACAAACATCATAATAAATAAAAGCAAACTAACATTTTATTCAATTCATAGAAACTTATAAATTATATGTTATTTGGAAGATGTCCAAATTTAGCTCATATATTTTCAATCAAATCATTTTTTAATTGTTGATGGTCTTGTCTATTCCGAACGCTCGTTTGACGATCAAATGTATTGCCGAGATTTGAAGGCATATTGACGGAAAATGTATCCACCTCTTCTCTTTCTTGAAATTCATCAACGTCATACTGAGTGAATTATGATCGTTCATCTACGACAATCATATTATGGAGTATGATACATGCTTTCATAATATTTGCTATTTTGTCTTTATCCCATAAATTAGATGGATTTTTGACAACGGCAAATCTAGCTTGCATTACTCCAAAGGCACGCTCAACATCTTTTCGCACAGCTTCTTGGGTTTTGGCAAATAATGAATTCTTCTGACCTTGTGGTAGTCAGATAGATTGAATAAAAGTCGCTCATTTCGGATAAATACCATCCGTTAGATAATATGCCAAATGGTACAGATTACCATTAACAGAGAAGCTTACTTGTGGCGCTATGCCGTTAATAATGTCATCAAAAACAGGTGATCGATCAAGAATATTGAGATCGTTCATAGTACCTGGAGCTCCAAAAAACGCGTGCCATATCCAGAGGTCATATGAAGCTACCGCCTCCAACACAATTGTTGGTTTTCCGGTTCCTCGTGAATACATTCCTTTCCAAGAGGTGGGGCAATTCTTCCACTCCCAGTGTATACAGTCGATGCTTCCAACCATCCCTGGAAATCCACGTTGTTCTCCAATATATAGTAGCCTTTGCAGATCCTCGGATGTGGGACGTCTTAGGTATTCATCACCAAACAAGTGGATTATTTCGGCGGTAAAATGGTGCAAACATTTTCGAGCTATTGTTTCACCAAGTCGGATATATTCGTCAACTGTATCAGCCCCACCACCATACGCCAATTGACGAATCACTGCGGTACATTTTTGGAGCGGAGATAGACTAGACCGTCCGGCTGCATCTTCGCTCGGTTGAAAATAATCTTCTTCTATAGAGAGACGATGCACAGTACGCAAGAACAATGTCTTGTTCATTCGAAACCGTCGCCGGAATAAATTGTGCGGGTATGTTGGAGTTTCGCTAAAATAATCATTCCAAAGATTCTTGTGGTCTTCTTCCCGGTTTCTCTCGATAAAATTATGTTTTTTTCGCTCTATTGGTTGTGGAATAAAATCAGGGTTTTCAAATAAATCATCAAATATGGAATCAAGTTCATTATCATCATCTTTGTGGTAATGATAATGGGAAGAAGAAGCCATTGAAAATTTATAAAAGAGAGACAATGTAATGAAAGAAGAGGGATACGTAGCATATTTTTAAAAGGAGAAGAAGTATCTTACTTATATGGAAAATTTACGACTATTTTATGAATCTCCTGTGATACTATAGTTGCTCTTGAGTACATGGAAAATTTATGACTATTTTATGAATCTCCTGTGATACTATAGTTGCTCTTGAGTACATGGAAAATTTATGACTATTTTATGAATCTCCTGTGATACTATAGTTGCTCTTGAGTACATGGAAAATTTATGACTATTTTATGAATCTCCTGTGATACTATAGTTGCTCTTGAGTACATCTTGTGACTATTTGGAACAAAGAAACAAACCATGTGACTTTGAAGTACATCTTGTGATACTATAGCTTTCTTTAAGTGGATCACGAGCACACAACTTTCTTTAAATTGTACTAGCTTTATTTAAAATGTGTTTGTAGTGTAGTGAGATCACGAGATCACTAGTCTTGCTTCGGTATTTCACGAGTACTAGTCTTGCTTGTTTGTTCCCCAAGTACTCGTCATTCATTTCATACATAAATAAAGCTGATAACTAACAGCATAGTGAGATCAACTAATACATTATACATTACACATAACACAACAGCATCTTGATTTACTTAAACATAACCACCATTCCTATGAAAACTATTACAATAACCGTTACACCTACAAAGTACTCAAACCCATTGCTAAACTTTGATTTCTCCTTAGCAAAGTCGGCCATTATCTTCTCTACCCTGACCAACTTCTGATGAGTCTCATAGTCACTCAAAAGGGTAAGATTATCTACCTTTTCATCCAGTTGAAGAACATGTCTATCTCTGGCTCTCATCTCCTCCATAACCGCCACATCCCACCAGTTCCAAACATGGCACTCTCCATCATCTACATTCTCACAAGTGTAGTATCTTCTACCTGTGGTTATCAGTACGACTGTTAGATGAAAGCAAAAGAAACCTGGATCATTGGTACATAGGTTAGATGTTACATGGATCATTCCTACTGTTAGATGTTGCAAGTAGAGGCTGAGCACCACAGTAGCATGTCTGCGGGAATCCAGAGTCAACCTCGGGTTGCGGAGGGTACTGAACCGGTGAACGAGCATTATAGCTTATCTCAGCTTGGTCACGTCGAATTAGATCTTCCGTTTCGCTGAAGCCACTATCGACTGAGTTTCCACCATAATCCTCAGACTCCGAAGGCTGGCTGTAGCTGTAGTCAAGTCCCATGAGTTTAACCTGCAGAAATTTTCCAAGTTGCGATTAGATACACATTTAAGCTTCTCATAAACAACAGCCGCAAAAACTATAAAAATAGCCATATTTAAGCAAACATCACAAATACGAGTTGACTATAAAGATAGCCATATTTAAGCAAACATCACAAATACGAGTTGATCATAAAGACATCCATATTTAAGCAAACTACATTGATCATAAAGAAGATAATACAAAGTTCTTAATAAAACAGAAAGCAGCAGACATAGTTATTAGACGAGTTCAAACATAGAGTGGAAACATAGACAAGTTTTTCATCATTCTCAGAAATATTGGACAAGAAGCTTATTCTTCACCACTTCTTCAGCCTCACTTAATGGTTCTTTTTTTGCAAGGAGGGTGTCAAGGATTGCCAGCTTTGACAGTTTCTCCTTCATCACCAAATCCTCCTTTTTCAATTCTCAAATGCTCTTAACCTCATCAAGAGCCTTCCCTTTAGATGTGTTCCTTCTTGCTTTTGCAGCCTTAGCACCTTCAGGCCGGCTCTCATGATCACCAGCTTCACAGCTTGACGCTTGGGAACCTGTCTCACCCGTTTTTCTCTTTAAACTGCCAGTGGGTTTAGGTGTGTTAAGGCTAAGCCATTTCTGCTCATACCTTAACACACACCATGCATGATTAAGAGTAAACCTCGCTTGATGATCAGCGTAGTAGATCGCGTGAGCCTGCTTCAGAACATCAGTGTCATTCTGGCCACTGGCATGTTGTCTTTCTGCAGAGGCAAATGCGGCACAGAACTTGTTGGTGAGCTCATTTATTTTGTGCCACCTCTGCTTACAATGGAGATGCGCTCTCTTGTCACCCTCTGTAGCATGATGACTTGCTGCATAGTATTCTCCAAGTGGTTACAGAAGGTCCGTGCATTTTGATCATTTGCAACAACAGCATCCTTAGATGTGTTAAGCCACACACTGATTAGAACCTCATCATCAGCTGGGGTCCATTTCTTTCTCTCCCTATGCTCCACTGGTGTGACCTCGGGTTGAGTTGGAGCGTCAGTTTGTGAACTGAAAGGAGGGACTTCTGATTCTCCAAGGTTAACACTACTAGAATGAAAACTTTCATAAGGAAAATTTTCATGGACAACGCTTGGTTGTTGACTGTGAAGAAGACCTAGATAACTAGAAGACTGACTATATGGATTCCTTGAATCCAAAGCAATTAGAACTGAGAAGGGATTATAGAAGAAAAAATAATTTGGTTTCGGATTTTAGCTAAGCCGAGAGATGACTAACAAAGGATGGTTGGAGTTAAATAGGTGAAAGTTTAATATGTAATAAGTTCCAGTCTTAATGCTCAACCATAAACTACCAAAGTCTAATCAGAAGTTATTACAAACTACACTACTAAAAAGCTATCAACTGGAACTAACGAGTTCATTAAATTCAATAGGGGATTTGGTTTCAAACAAACTATAATTCAATCAACATTAGTTTACGGAAACAAACTACAATTCAATCAAACATAACTCTCACCAATGCAACAAGACACGACAAGTAAGCTCCTCTCACAGTTATCAAACAAACTTCTCACTATTCAGTTTTGGTTGAGAACAAACTTAACTCCTATCACGGTTATCAATTTCATTTCAGCGTGTAGGTTAATGCATTCTTTATCACTGAGAACATTTTTGAGCTGTAATCAACTCAACTTAACTTAATCAATAACTCATCAAGTTTCAAATCCAAAGAGTGAACGAATGGATGATTATATATTCAAATCCAAAGAGTGAACGAGTGAACACACAAACATAAACATCTTTATCACTGAGAACTCATCAAGTTATAATCACCAAGAAATCACCAATCATTTGTAAATCACGAGTCATTACGAGTTAAAATCACCCAGTTACAAAACAAAACCAGAGTTAAACTCATCAAGAACAGGATTCTCAGAATTGTCGTTCCCATTCAAAAACCCTAATTTCCAATTTTATTTTCAAAAACACGAAGCATTCAATCACAAACACCAAGCATACAGACGAGATAGATCGACAAATAAATACTCTAAATCTCAAAACGACGGACAGAGGATTGAGCAATACCTGGTTTAGATTCGAATCGGCGGAAAGATCGGTGGAGTGAGCGAGAGATTCGGTGAGATTGGCGGAGCGATCGGCGGAGATCGGCGGAGAGATCGGCGGAGAGATTGGCGGAGAGATTGGCGGAGAGATTGGCGGAGAGATTGGCAGAGAGATTCGGTGAGATTCGCCGTCGAGAGAGAAGGGAGAAGATGAAAATGATTTCGAAACGATAAACTCCGTTTTCACAAACCCTTTTTCCCTTGGTTCCCTCGCAGGATGACAGGTGCCCTTAAGGACGTGATTCCAAAACTTCTTAATTAACATACGTTTTCTTTGTTTTTAAGGAATTGCGATTTAAATTAAATGTTTTAATACTGAAGGACGCCATTAAGGACGCCGATAATGATGCTCTTACGTTCTTAATTACAACAAAATTTATGACTACTAAACAAAAAACGGCACGAGGTCCAGAATTTATCAAGAAAGTTGTTAGTTTAAAAGCCCAGCACTTGACCAAAAAGCCCAATAACGTACCGTTTTTAACGATCGTCAAGACAAATCGCGTCGTTTTAGCGAAAGCGACCAACGCGGTGTGTCTCGTAAACAGTGACTAGGCTTGTTGGTCCAGAGAAGAGGATAAGGATGATCACGTGATAGAAAGTTGTTCAGAAGAGCCCATCTCCTCTTCTTCCTGTTGGATCATAACAACGAGACATCTCAAACCCCTTCCCATCACTCTTTCTATTTTTTTTTTCTTCTCATTATATATAAATCTTTTCCCCTGATTAATCTATTTCTCCTGATTAAATACAAAATAATTCTCCATAAAGACAAAACAAAACCGTAATTGGGTTCGTCGTTAATCCTCTGCCACGCGCCGAGCTCACAATATAATGGAAATCTTATGATCTACGAGAGATGTAATCAAAATCCTACTTGGCCACATAAAGTTTCTATTTTTAACACTTTTTTTTTTTTTGCTTCCTTAATTTTGGAGACGCAGACAGGAGGAGGAAGATCAATGCTAATCACTAGTTTGTGCAATATCATCGGATTGTGGAACCATCTTCTGGGTGAGCTTCCTCTTTCCTTTCTCTCCTTTCTTTTCTGCGGATTTTTCTGAATTTCTTTTTTTTTATAGAAAATTCTATTTTTGTTTTTGTTTTTAAAAATAAAAGATAGTTCCTTTCTGATAGAAGCTTGAAAGTTTGTTAATTTGTTTTGTTTTCAACTTAAGATGTGATTTCCACATCTGTATTTTTGGCAAAGTAATTAAAGTTTGAATCTTTTACATTTATTTCGTTACGATTTGGTTAATGAATGATTCTATTTCAACATCACATTCTATCACATAGGGATTGATTCTAGTTAGGGGTGTCAATTGGTTGGGCCACCCATGGGCTAACCCATTCCAAACAAACATGGGTGGGTGATGGTCATACCCAAATAATTAATTGTCCAATTGGGTTAAAGACCCACTTTGCCCATGGGTTAACTGGTCCAAACCAAATGGGTGTTGGGCTGGCCCAAAAACTTAATTTCTAGTGTTTAGAGAATTTGGGAAAAAATCAATCAGAAATAATTTTACCCGATTATTTTCTTCTCTCTTCCGATTCTTTCTGCAACCAACGATTTTCTCCTCTCAGATTTCTCTTCGTCTATTGTTCTTGTGTTCATCAATCCATACGATTCTCTCTTCCCTCCCATCGATTCCCTTCTTCATTTCTCTACAATTTCAGGTATGATTCGATTTTAGCTCTGATCTCGCGATTTCTCTACTTTCTGTGTTGTGGGTGTTGTGGGTTTTGTGGGTTTTGTGGGTTTTGTGGATGATAATCTCGTTTCCATTGTTTACTCTAGTTCTGATGATGATGATGAATCGTTTAGAATATTGTTTTGTTTTGGGTTCAGAAACGATGCACACTTGAGATTTGGTTTTGGGTTGACGTGTATTGTATTTCTCTTTAAATGCAGGTTTCGTTTCTGCTCGGAGTCATCCCTGTCTTCATAGCATGGATATACTCAGAGTTTCTGGAGTACAAGAGGTCTTCATTGCACTCTAAAGTGTATGTATTTGGGGAATATTCTTTGAATTGTGTACTTATTTATACAGCTCCTTGTTATGTGTGTAACTTGACAGTTATTCTTTACCTGTTACTTGCAGTCATTCAGATAATAATTTGGTTATGGCCTTTTAACTTTGCTTTGTGATTCTTTGCTGGTTGTTTGTGTAGGTTATTGAGTTAGACTGTAGCAAAGCAATACTCTGCTCGGCAAAGGAT
>NC_027753.1:37252482-37331900 GCF_000695525.1 Brassica oleracea var. oleracea | reverse complement strand
CTGGTAGATTTAATATGTAGGTAGGTGATGAGTCTGTTGAAAAGATAGAAGAGGAGAAAGAAGAAGAGGAGAAAGAGAAGGAGAAAGAAGAAGAGAGTGGAGAATCTATAGACTTGAATTGAGGTACTGATCTTGTACTTTTGGATAAGATATTGAAATGTTCTAGCTATTGATCAGTCTTGCAAGTAACTCATTTGAGTTTGTGGGTTTAGTTTGTGGGTTTAGTATTGAGTTAATATAGAAAGGAACTTGACTAACTCACACTGATCTTGTTATCTTTGTTCACACTGAGCTTTTATTCTTTTGCTTGTGACAAGCCAATTTAGTGAGTGCAAGACAGGAAAAAAAAAACAAGCGTTGACGTTGAATATATTCTTGTGTGTTTACTTATCAAATCCATTTAGAAGTTGGGAGAGAGTGAGAAAATCAAGCGTTGACGTTGAGTATATTCTTGTGTGCTTACTTATCAAATCACATCCTTTTACGAACAGGTATTAGAGCAAGAAAGTCAACAATATTTGGGGATCAATATGTGCATTTCAACGTCAGCATCCCTACGTAAGTCTCCATACAACACAGTTATTTTGCTTGAAATGTTAATGCTTGTGTTGATGTCTCTGCCCTTACATACAAGTTATGAGAATCATTGAATAACTCCAAGTTGCTATCTTTTTTCCTTCTTGCAGGCTGAAGACAAGTAAAGAAGCTGGAAGCTGGAGCAAAGTGAATCATGATATCAGAGTTATAACTTTTTTTTTACATAAAACAGAGAGTTATGAAAAACTGAAGTCTATTGAATTTAATTTATATCACATTTGTATTCAGAAATTTTCAATGACATTAAAATTGAGTTTAGATTGAGTTTATACAAATTTTCTATAATTTTTATTTTCTATAAGTATATAAATTTGTAAATTGAGTTTACAATAATTGATTATGAACAAAATTGAGCTAATTGTTAAAAAGAATAATAATGGGTGGTCTTGGGTTATTTCCAATGGGTATGGGCTAACTTGGGTGTGGGTGTTTTTGGGTATGGATATTAAATGGGTGTGAGTGTTTTTGGGTATTGGTGTTAAATGGCCCAACTGTACACACCCATTTGGGTGTGGGCCGCCCAACTTGACATCCCTACCCTCACCCACATCCCTCTGGATCCAGACTCGCTCCTCGAGATCAACGGTGTTCGATGCTCTCAAGGAGTTTCCTCTCAGCTGAGGAGAGACCGTGTTGATAAGAGATCTGAAGCCGTTACTTACATCAGCACAGACAGCATCAGGCTATCCGGTAGCGTGAGGTTTGAGGTGTATGACAGAGAAGAGCTGGTTTTGTCTGGGACGTTGGAGTTGTCTGGTAGTAATAATGGCTTCACAGGGGAGTCTGTTAAGCATAGCGTGAAGCGGTGGGGGATGAGCTGTGAAGCTGAGATCACTGCAGGGTGTGGTTTCTTGAAGGAGAAGAAACACATTGGTTGTTCTGAGATGTCATCATCTCCGTTGTTGCCGACTGTTGAAGTTTATGTCACTGGTTGCTTCTCTGGAACACCTATCATCTTGACCAAGACGCTTCAGCTTGGTTTTAGGAAGAAGCAGGTCAATAGAGTGGCTGCGTTAGATTCGATTCCTGAGTATGAGACCGGCGAGACTCATAAAGGCAACTCGTCTGAGCTTGATTTTCAGGTAATTTTTCATTTTGCTGTTTCACTTAAACTCATTGAATGCGTTAACTTAGGATATGAATCCTTCTTGTTTCTTGGTACCTTAAGGAAGATATTGAAGTGGACCAATTAGTGATATATGATCATGTGATGTATGGGGCCTGACATATTATAGTATTACATAGAAAGCTCTCTCTCTCTCTCTTGCCTCTTGTCATGTGATCTTAATATCTGAAGTCTTATCCTCCTGTCTGCTACATTCAGTTCTTATGTGGTTCATTGTGGTTATCACATTAGTGCCACAATATATCAACTTTAGTTTATGCATAGACTACTTACCAGGGAAGTTGTTAACCTATTGAAAAGTCAGTGTTAAGATTAGCTTATGCTTGAAGGTTTTATTGCAGTTGACCTATTTGGGAATGGTTCTTTGATCTCACTGTAGGTTTAATAGCTTCCCTTAAACTATATATTAGTGTCCAAACACCAGTATGCATACAAACCATTGGCCATTGTGTCTTTAGTTGATTACCTCTATGAATGTATATCTTTCTTGTTTTTCTTTTCAGAGAGGGGCATTAACTACTACTACATACAAGGATTCTCTCTGTTGCTGAGTTCTTTGCAAAGTTTTTGTCCTAAGTGTGAGAGTGTTACTGTGTGTAGGTAACAGAATACGGAAGGTATAAACAAGACTATGAAGGAGAATACGGAGACATGTATATGGGAAGAGAGTACGCAGATGTTGAAGATGGCGAAATGTCTTGGTTCAACGCTGGTGTGAGGGTTGGTGTTGGAATTGGTCTTGGCGTCTGTGTAGGTCTCGGCATTGGTGTTGGCCTTCTGGTGCGAACCTATCAATCAACCACCAGAAACTTCAGAAGAAGAGTCATCTAGTAGTTTCACTTAAACTTGCCTCAAGCTTCTTGTCCTTCTCTGTCTCTCTCTAACTCCACTCCAACGCAAATCTCTAAACTTAATAGAGTTTAATAGCTAATACATTTGTGTAGTATGATAATCTTTCTTCATGTGTGTGTGTTTTTTTTTCTCTTTGTGCCTTCAAATTTTGAAAGAAACCATTCTCTTCTTCTTTGGTTTGTTGAGATTGATGATACTGAAAGAAACAAAGCTTGTCTGCTTCCTGTAAATAAATGCATTTTTGAGTGTAAAGTGTTTTTGGATTCACTTTCAAGACCTGCTTATAACACACAAATCCTTTTATTTAATCAAATACCGAGTCTAAATCTTACATCTCTGCGTCTCTCCTCTAAGCATCAAGAGCTATATCTTTATCTTAGTCCCCATATGAAAAAGGGTTGGTTACAACAATACATAGCCTTTCAAAGCCAGTTTCAAGGGTTGGTTTGGATTGGCTCAGGAGCAATCTCAGCTCCGGAAAATTCACTGCTGCTGTGAACCAGTCCCCAAAAGTCTGCAGTTTTAGCATCGTCTTGGTTCATTTGCTTAGAGAACTCTTCATGGTTATACTGCAACAAAGCCTTCCCTCCAAACTCCGTTGGGAGGTTCTCCTCGTCGAAAAACGAGCTCATAAGCTCCACGCTTTCAGGGTTCTTCGGGTAAACAAACTTCACCTTGATGAATGTCTTTGCATCAATGAAGTACTTCACTATCTGCACAACAACAAAATGCTCATCATTCATTACTGTGTAGACAAACATCATTAGCTAATGTTTTGCCTCTAACCTTCCAGAATGCCTCAAAGAGCCTTGGAGGGTTATAGAGGAAAGCGACAGCTAGTCTCTCAGGGTAGTGATTCTGCAGTATGTTGATAGTTTCTCTAGCGGATTTGATAGGCACACTGGTGCTCAGCGACCAGTCCGTAAAATCAATGAGCCAAGACATCTGTTCTTGATCCTCAGGGAGATTCATGATAGCATTCTCAATGAGATACACTAAATGTTTCATCTGGTTCTCCAAAGACTTGGTGTTCTGCAAACCTGGTCTGAGTATGAGAACAGTTCTTCCACTTCTGTCATGGAATCCAGCTTTGTAGACTTTACCAGTCTCACCTTCACCTGAGACTTCATTCTAGTAAAAAAAAAAACAAAGGAAGCCTTTTTAACTTGGTGAGTTTTCAGAGGAATCCAAGATGTGTTTGATGGCTTACCCAACGGATCTCCTCAGGTTTGAAGGTTGATCTCCATTTCAGCGTCTCTTCAAGCATCTTCTTGGCTTTGCCAACGTTCCAGTTCCTAGCTTCAAGATATCTCTTAAGACAGGGATCTGAACAGTAGAGTGAACTCCTTCCAGAGAGCTCACCTATGAGAGTCTTGACCTCTTTGATCTGTGGATCATTAAGATCAGTAAAGAAATGATCTTTCAAGAATCAGTTTAAGTGAGAGTCATGGAAAGTTTTTACCTTTGCCTCTCTGAGAGCTGCCTCGTTATTCTCTTGTTCAGCTTGCGAAGTAGTCTTGCGGCGAAACATTTTGAATCACTAGTGTGCAGTATCAAAATCTATTATTCATGAGGGAAGAACAGCACAACAGAGAAGTCACAGACATGCAAATGGACACTAGACAAGAAAAGGTTCACTTGATTCATGTGACTTGAATCACACAGACAAAGCATGACTCAGCTAACTAACTAGTTGGCTAACACTAGGCAAAAAACAAAAAAACTAAGAAACAAGTGAAAGTTTTTAGTTCCCTTTAACATTCACTTAAAGGTGGAATTGAGTCTTGTGAAGCAAAGGGATCGTTGGAAGAAGGATCAAACCAGAGAAAGGGTGAGCATTTTATTTTGATTTTTGAGTAAAGATGTTGTTCAATCTCCATCAAATTTTCGGGAATTTTGGACCACAGAAGAATAAAAATTTCACAAACACAACACCACCAAAGATCTAAACTTTAAGAGACAAAAAGGAGAAGGAAAGAGCGTACGCAGTAGTGAAGACGATAGAAGGAGCAGAAAGGAATAGCGAGAGAGATCGGGAGAGAGAGGTCCTCGTGGTGAGTGAGAGCTGAGTATGAAGCTCTGATTAAAATGGAGAAAAGTAAACGTACTAGTAGTCTTCTTCTTCAAAAGCGGCTTTAGGACAAATCACAATTGGACAGAAACAAAAATATGTCTAAAATATCTACGGCACGTACGACTCACGTTTATGTCTTGTAAGAAAGAAAAAAAAAAAAAAAAAAGGGAGAATGGATACTTAGGTTCGGCTCCGATCGGTTCGGATCGGTTCGGAGTTGAGTTTTCAAGGTTAGAAATTTTAGCTCCATTCGAATTTTTATAAATATCAGTTCGGATTCAGTTCGAATCTTTGTAGGTTCGGGTATAATCTATTTAAATTATTTTTGAAAATTAAATTCATTATATACTTTAAAATTTTTAAAATCTAAACACGAAATAATATATTATACATAAATTTGAATAAAATATGTCAAAATATCTAAACTTAACATATAAATTGGTTTGACTTGAATACGTAGATAGAGAATCAATAGATATTTTAAGTATTTTTGGTATTTTGAGTATTTTTTTTGTTATTTTAGACATTTACTTTGACTAATTTGTACTATATTCTTTAATTATTTTGGACAATTTAAAAAATATCATATATATTTTAGATATTTTTATATGTTAAATCTTAAAATTAATTAGTATATATAAATCTATTTCGAAAACATTGAAATATCCAAATTACTTCGGTTCAGATTCGGTTCCTGTTACTAATAATATCGGTTCAGATTCGATACTGTTTTTCTGGATGGATTCGATTCGATTCAAACCCTATAAAGAAGTATTGGCTGAAGCTTCACACATTACCACCGTGTCAACCACGCAGGCCAAAGAAATTATAGTTGGAGATGATCAAACCTCTTTAAAGATTTAGCTACGGTCGTTGAAACGTTAACCAATTTTATAAAAAATATACTAGTCTATACTAAAAATCATACACATCTATATCATAGGATTTTATTATTTTGTTTGGTAAAGTATCATTCATGCATAAGTGTGAAGAGTTTTCTCATTACATTTATTGTTGAAGGGGATTACATCAGGTCCATAAATAACACCCTAGGAGATGCACATTTATTTTGGGTCTTCTCAAGTTGGACAACCATGAGTCTTTGGGAGGCAAACCATGGCGATTATTCACAATTGAGTAACTTTTAATTGTAAATTACGCTCATTACTAATAAGTAATAACCAAGCCAACTACCGCTAAGAGACACGACACGCAAAGGTAACTAACATGCGCCAGATTGACAGACAAATGTACAAGGCAAAGCTCAGTGTTCAGAATAGGCACACTAGTTCGCAAATCCTGACATCTCTCACTTGAAAGTGTATGATGACTTCGATATGTTCACATTCTCAAAAACCAGGAATCACTAGGAGGTTGATTGTTTACAGATTTAAAGTAGTTTTTGGCTTTTGTTTTTGGAAAAACCAATTTTTAGACAATCAAGTTTTTAAGAAAATAGATTCCCTACATTTTTTGAAAACTAGTTTTTCAAATAACTGTCATTTTTTAAAGAAAAAACAAATTCTCAATTTTCTTGGTTTCTACATCGTGATCTCACGATGTTTTTTCTTGTTTTTTTTTTTTTAATTTAAAAGTTTTGTTACATTTGTGCATTAATATAAGAATAAATAAATAAATGATAACTACTATAAGTATGAGCAAATAAGTTTTAGTAATGAGAATTTGTTTAAAATATATAATACAAAATAATATATATTAAGAACATTCTTTTAAATTTGCCACTAAAATTAATTTAATTATTTAAATTTACTTTTATGTAAAGTTTGCATGTTTTGTTAATAATCTATTGATGTTATTTTATTGAAAACTGTGATATATTCTTATAGTAATTTTAAGTTTGTTTAAAAAATAAATTAAATTATAAGTTAACGTTTTAAAAAATAACAGAAAATAATTAAATAAAATATACTAAAATTAATTAAAACCTGAAAAAAATATCATTTGTGTTTTACTAAAAACTAAAATTACAGTAAAATCAAAAACCTAAAGCTAAAAACCAAAATTGACATTCGAGTTTTTTCAAAATCTAAAAACTACTGCAAAATCAAAAACTAAAATCTAAAAACTAAAAACCAAAAGCCAAAAACCAAAAACTAAAATATAAAAACCATCCAAACAATCATCACTTCGGTTATATATCTGATAGGCGCTATATAATAAGAGGATTAAAACACTCACATTTCAATATGAAAACTTCGTCACAAGCACAACCAAATACAATTCGCATAACACAGTAGGTGAATGCTCCCGTAACAAATCACAGACAAATCTACGCAACATCAATCATTGCTAAACATCTCATACTCATTTATCGATCGACTAAAAAGCTCACAGAAAACGAAACAAATTCAAAATCGAAATATCATCAAGAAACATATTTGATTTCCAAAGAACTTTTCATGAAAATGTCAAGCGGAGATTATTGTCGTCAACATTGTAATAAAGTTATATCACCACATAAAGAAACCAAAGCTGGTGATTGTCTGTCTTAATGACAAAGACTCAAAACAACAGTAGTAGCTTAAAAGAGAGTGCTGATCAACGTTGTTGGGAGAAGAGAGAACGGCTAATGATACCCATGGCTTCAATGTAACGATCAACGCATCTAGAGACGCAGCTACTCTCGCCACTGCTAAGGCTTGATCCTGGCTTTGTTACACATTTATCAAAGCATTTTCCTCTCAGCGTCTCTATCAACTCCTCCGCGTAAGCTTGTTGTAGCTGCGCCTGCACCTGTTCCATCAATGCTTCCGGAGACTGACCACTACCCATAGGCGGCGACGGAGATGAAAAGTCCATTTTTTTATTCCAACTGAAATACTAAACAAAACACCAAACAGTTTGTCAAACAAAAATAGAATAAATCGATATTTTAAGTACACAAAATGAGACAAAGATCTAGAGATACCGGAAGACAAGAGTGCGGTGGAGGTAGACCGACTTGTTGTTGAAGGTTTTTGTCAGGACCAGCGGAGGAGATGTTTTCTCTATCCCCTTATTAGGGTTTCGCTTTTTAACGGGCTTACCCAAAATATTTATGTGAGTCGAATAATAGGTTATTGGGCCTGTTTCGATTTAATTAGTATATAATTTTTTTTTTAATCTGACGTTTTTGCTCAATTTTTTTCAAATTTACGCAACAAAAGTTCGGGAACTAGCAATTTTGGAGCAAAAATTAAGCTCTTAAATAGTAGAGCTAGAAAAAATAATCAATGTTAGTGGACTTCGCCCCGTTTGATCCGCGGTGAGGTGAATGCGGGTCAAACGATCTGAAAATTTCAAATTAGGGATGCATATTGAGTATATCTCATGCAAAGTGGGTGCGCATGTTGTTAAATAAGAATTACAGATATCCATCAACCCACAATTTTTTTTTTTTTTGAAAAAAGCAATGTAATATGTAAAATAAAAATTATAAAAAAAATAATCATAAAATTATATTTTATATTATTTTAAGAAAAATAAACAAATTATAGAAACTAATATATATATTATTATTCTATTATCTGTTATCCGCAAATTTTGACGAGGTGAGAATATTTTTTATTTTGTGAAATATATGGGTCAAAATTTTAATAAAGAAGATTGCTTAATCCACGTGCTAACGAACCAAGTGAGGCAGATTTGACCGTCAATATTTGTGTGATTTAAAGAATTTTCTAAGTGAGTTTATTGAGTTTAGATATCTAGAATTTTATTTTGCAAAACCGACACATGATGGATAAGTTATATCAAAATATTAGTGGTCTAGGACAAAGTCTTAAAGACCACATTTGTATTAAATCATTCGGACTACATGGATACAACAGATGCGTCGCTGTTTACACACTGAGGTGAAGGTTTACTTTGAACCAGCTTATGAGAAACATGAGGATCCAATCAATCCATTTTTATTTCTCTTTTGTCTCAACTTCAACTTCATATTCACCAAGTGACAGGGTACAACAGCTTGAAACCTCATGAGAGATTAAACCACTTATACAAGGAGATGTTCTAGTATTACCTTGAGACACTTCCAAGGACTCAACGCTCCACTTGTACATTAAGCCCCAATGAGTACGACACATCCCACAATCCGTAATGTAATGTGACTCTTTCAACCCCTAAATTAGACCTCAATGATACGGAGACACTCACTAATCCCGCAAGAAAAAACCTAGGCCGAGATTGCATGTCATTCCAAGCTGTTGGTACCAAAAGAACGACATGAAGCACTTGACTTGACATCATCTACACCATAAGCGCATTCTCAAACTAAGCTCGTACTACTGGTTTTCGACGTCCCGATTGGTTACACTGGATCATGACTTTGTAAGTTGAATCTAGACTATGAAGAAAATGCTTTTGTTATTGATTTCACTCTCTTAGGTTTTACAGTCGTAGCATTACAAGATTATATAGGGAGAGCCCAAACACAGGAAACCCTAGTTACTAAGACAGGTGTCAACATCCTATGCCTTCCAAGGAATTGAGGGCTGCAAACTGGTTGTATAATGCAGGACCAAAGCGTGCTTCTGTACCGCCAGCTACTATCCTCTTTCCTCTGCTCTTCTCTTCTCTTGCTTTGACTTTGTCTTCATGTGATAGAGCCGTTGGAAGTTGTTGCAGAGTGGGCTTGGACTGAGATACGGAATGGGCCTGATTTGTCTTGAACTCTTGTGGTTTCAGTACCGAAGCGCTAGCGTTTTGCTCCTTGTTGAGTAGAGCTTCGCTTGAACTAATATCCCCCCTCAAACTATGCGTGGGAGGAACGTCAACGCCTAGTTTAAATCTCAGGCTGCGGAAGAGGTCTGTTGGGAGAGACTTGGTAAAGATATCTGCTAGTTGGAGCTGAGCCGGAATGTGTTTCACGACGAGAGAACCCAAAGCCACCCTTTCACACACATAATGGTAATCTGTTTCAAAGTGTTTGGTTCTTTTGTGAAAGGCTGGATTGGCAGTCAGATAGATCGAAGACAAGTTATCTCCAAACAGCTCTGGTGTGACCGGAAGAGAAATTCCAAGTTCTCGAAGCAATATGCTTATCCAAGCCATCTCCGAAGCCGTTTCAGACAAGGAGCGATACTCTGCTTCCGTTGAACTTCTTGATACTGTGGGTTGCTTCTTCGACGACCAGGAGATCAGATTCTGCCCTAGGAAAGTACAGAACCCCCCTGTTGACCTTCTAGTGGTTGGACAACCTGCCCAATCGCTGTCACTATATGCCCGCAGAGTACAATCCGTATTGTTTAATGAAGACACTCTCATTGTTACGGTTCCTTTTACATATCGAAGAATCCGCTTGAGGTTCGCAAAGTCAGAAACAGGCGGAGCAAGCATCTTCTGACACACGTGATTCACTGCGAACTGAATGTACGGTCTAGTGAGCGTGAGGGATTGGAGTTTACCTGCTAGGCTCCGAAAGTATTGCGGATCAGAGAAGGGAACATCTTGATCAGGGACTTTGTTGAGCTGGAGAGGCAGTGGAGTGTTTACCGGTGCACATTCCTCCATGCCTGCAGTCATAAGAAGATCAGTCGCATACTGTTTTTGAGACAGGAACATGCCTTGCTCAAAGAATGTAGTCTGAATCCCGAGAAAGTAATGTAACCGCCCGAGATCCTTCATGCGAAACTTTGAGTTCAGCTCATCAAGCAATCTTTTAAGTGTGACTGAGTTGTTTTCCGTGATGGCCATGTCGTCAACATACAGCAATAGCATGATGATATTGCCTTCTTTAGAGTAGATGAACAGAGAGGGTCTTTGACACTGCATACAAAGCCAAACTCAATGAGGAAGGCACTGAGTTTGTTGAACCAAGCCCGTGGAGATTGTTTGAGTCCGTAGAGAGATTTGTGCAGGAGACAGACGTGGTCTGGTTTAGTCTTGTCTACAAACCCCTGAGGCTGCTTCATATAAACCGTTTCTGTGAGATCACCATGTAAAAAGGCGTTCTTGACGTCCATTTGTTTTACATCCCACTGCATAATTGTGGCAAGATGAAGAACTATCCGAACTGTAGCTGTTCTCACCACCGGGCTATATGTTTCGAGGTAATCCACTCCTTCCTCTTGATTGTTTCCTTGAGCCACCAATCTTGATCTATAACCCTTAACTGTTCCATAAGCATTCAACTTAACTTTGTGAATCCATTTGTTTCCAAGAGCATGCATATCTTTTGTTCGTGGAACTAATGACCATGTGTTTGTGATGGCGCAGTTCTCAATCTCTTCTCCCATTGCTCCTGACCATCTTGAGTCTTTGAGAGCCTCTGCAAGTGTAGTAGGCGTTGGACTTGTTGTTCTGTGAGTGAGAAGCGCATATTTGGGATTTGGCTTCCTGATTCCCGCTTTCCCACGAGTGATCATGGAGTCTTGAGATGAAGAACCTGGAACGTTGTGGACCTCTGAGACAGTACTGCCAGTTTCATGATTGTTGATTGATGAAGCAGCTATATTGTTGCTGCTTATGATCTCTGACACTGACGGAGAAGAAGATGATCCTGAGCCTGTACTCAACACCGACCTGATTAATCTGGAGCTTTGTTGAAGCGGCGGAAAGTCATCTTCAGTAAACAGCGAAGCAGCACACTGAGGCTCACTCCTGGTAACTGATCTTGGTATTGTGATTGGTACAGAGACTGAGACAGAGGAACGCAATGGCTCGTTCATAGATGGTTGAACTTCAGGTGATAGAAAGCTTTTCTGCCACGCAGTTAAGGATGGAGTTGCCGCTTGTGGATGAGCATTAGAATATATACTGCCTGAGATCCTTCATGCGAAACTTTGAGTTCAGCTCATCGAGCAATCTTTTAAGTGTGACTGAGTTGTTTCCCGTGATGGCCATGTCGTCAACATACAACAATAGCATGATGATGTTGCCTTCTTTAGAGTAGATGAACAGAGAGGGGTCTTTGACACTGCATACAAAGCCAAACTCAATGAGGAAGTCACTGAATTTGTTGAACCAAGCCCGTGGAGATTGTTTGAGTCCGTAGAGAGATTTGTGCAGGAGACAGACGTGGTCTGGTTTAGTCTTGTCTACAAACCCCAGAGGCTGCTTCATATAAACCGTTTCTGTGAGATCCCCATGTAAAAAGGCGTTCTTGACGTCTATTTGTTTTACATCCCACTGCATAATTGTGGCAAGATGAAGAACTATCCGAACTGTAGCTGTTCTCACCACCGGGCTATATGTTTCGAGGTAATCCACTCCTTCCTCTTGATTGTTTCCTTGAGCCACCAATCTTGATCTATAACCCTTAACTGTTCCATAAGCATTCAACTTAACTTTGTGAATCCATTTGTTTCCAAGAACATGCATATCTTTTGTTCGTGGAACAAATGACCATGTGTTTGTGATGGCGCAGTTCTCAATCTCTTCTCCCATTGCTCCTGACCATCTTGAGTCTTTGAGAGCCTCTGCAAGTGTAGTAGGCGTTGGACTTGTTGTTCTGTGAGTGAGAAGCGCATATTTGGGATTTGGCTTCCTGATTCCCGCTTTCCCACGAGTGATCATGGAGTCTTGAGATGAAGAACCTGGAACGTTGTTGGTACAGAGACTGAGACAGAGGAACGCAATGGCTCGTTCATAGATGGTTGAACTTCAGGTGATAGAAAGCTTTTCTGCCACGCAGCTAAGGATGGAGTTGCCGCTTGTGGATGAGCATTAGAATATATACTGCCAAAAGGAAAGCTCAACTCATCAAACAGAACATGCCTTGCGTTGTATACACGCCCTGTAGGTGGATACAAACATCTGTAACCTTTGAACTTATCATTGTAGCCGAGAAAGACACAATGAAGAGATCTTGGATCAAACTTTGTAGCCGCATATTCTCTAAGCATTGGGTAACAAGAGCATCCAAAAGATCGCAATGATGAGTAATCAGGTGCTTTGCTGAAAAGGGCTTCATAAGGACTTCTTCTATCATCTAGAACAGAGGAGGGTAGGAGATTACTCAGAAAGCTTGCCGTGTAGAAAGCTTCTACCTAGTATCTCTGTGGAGTCTTGCTTTGGAACATCATGGTCAGACCGAGTTCTGTGATGTGGCGATGCTTTCTCTCTGCCAAACCGTTTTGTTGCGGGGTATGAGGGCATGAGACAAGTTGTTGAATTCCACAATCACGAAGGTGAGCCAGGAACTTGTTGCTGATGAATTCACCACCTCCATCGCACTGAAATGTAGTTATCTTTGTTGACAGTTGGTTTTCAACCAGATTCTGGAACTGTGTGAATATGTTGAAGAAATCTGTTTTGTGTTTAAGGGGATATAACCAACAAAAACGGGAATAGTTGCCAACAAAGATAACATAAAAGCGGAATCCTTGAATAAAAGTGACAGGAGAGGGACCCCAGAGATCACAATGGACTCTCTCTAGAGGCCTTGATGCAACAAAACTAGAAGCAACAAAAGGTAAGCGACTACTTTTCCCTAGTTGACATGATTCACTCATCTTCGAGGTACATTTATTGACCATGATAGACTTGTTTTGACTCAGAAACTGCAAGACTTGACTGTGTGGATGCCCCAGCCTTCAATGCCACACTTCATCACTGGCAGAGACTTGACGAGTGGAGTAGAAGGTTTGAAGCTTTGGTTCCGGTAGCACATAGAGATCCTCACGGGTGCTTCCTTGTCTCAGGACCCTTTTGGTTTGCTTGTCCTTAATACAAACGCCATCAGCATCAAATTCAAAGGAACATGGGAAGTCACGAGTAAGTTTAGATACTGACAATAGAGATTTCGTGATATCTGGACACACTAAGACATCTCGAAGGGGTAGAGTACCTGATGTGGAAGCTATGTCAGCAGACCCAACGTGAGTGATCGGTAGGAAGTTGCCATCTCCTATGAGAACTGCATCGCTTCCTCTGTAGGGTTGCGTGTATGCCAAGTTCTGTGTAGAGTTGGTGATGTGAGCACTGGCTCCGGAATCGGCAAACCACTCGGACCCTCCGTTATCTGTGACATCAGTGATACGCATTGCGGCTAAGGCAACCGAGAGTTCTTCTTCATTATAACTGTTGTTGAACATGTTCCAACATCGCAAAGCTGAGTGACCGTAGCGACCACAAATCTGACAAGAGGGCCTGTCTTCAGATGAAACAGAGGAGGCTGAAGAGGATCCTGAACGAGATCCATCAGATGAAAGTTGCTGATGAAATCCACGACCTCTTGTAGAGAAGTTTCCTCGTCCTCTTCCACCACCGAACCTTCTGTTTGACTGTCCTCGTCCTCGTTGATAGTAGTATCCAGAGTTGTAGTTTGCTCTCTCTGCGTTGAAGGCAAGATGCGGTGAGACATCAGTTGAGACATTGTATCTCTGTATACGAGCATCGTAGCTGTGGAGTCGAGGAACAAGGTCTTCAAGGGTTGGATTTGGCATCATGTCTACGGCTCCTTCGATGCTTGTGATGAGGGGCTCATAGTCTTTGCCCAAACCTTGAAGAGTCGCAAAGATCTTCATTTTCTCAGAGACAGGACTTCCGATTGACGTCAGTTGGTCACACACAAGCTTGATGTCTGTCAGATAGTCAGTCATGGACTTTTGTTGCTTGGCTACAGTCTGAAGCTTTCGCTGCAGCTCAAAGAGTCGTGAAGAAGTTGGACGGTTGTAGTACTTGGCGAGTGTGAGCCAGATCTCCTGAGAAGTGGAGCAAGATACCACCATGCTCTGGATGTCTTCGGAGAAGGACCCTAGCAGCCAAGACTTGATGACTTGATCTGTTTGAAACCAAGTGTGATAATCCGGGTTTGTCGCTGGAGTCTCAGTACCATTGATGCCAGGAACACTGATGGTTGGAGGTGGTCGTGGTGTAGATCCGTTGACAAAACCCAGTAAACGCTGCCCATTTAGGAATGCTTCAAACTGGTTTTTCCAAAGAAGGTAGTTTCTCTCGGTGAGTTTTACTGTGACAGAGTTCACAATGTCTAAGGTTGGAGGTGTATAGAGTTCAACAGCTTCCATGGCTCTGATACCATGTAAGTTGAATCTAGACTATGAAGAAAATGCTTTTGTTATTGATTTCACTCTCTTAGGTTTTACAGCCGTAGCATTACAAGATTATATAGGGAGAGTTCAAACACAGGAAACCCTAGTTACTAAGAGAGGTGTCAACATCCAATGCCTTTCAAGGAACTGAGGGCCGCAATCTGGTTGTATAATGCAAGACCACAGCGTGCTTCCGTACCGCCAGCTACTATCCTTTTTCCTCTGCTCTTTTCTTCTCTTGCTTTGACTTTGTCTTCATGTGATAGAGCCGTTGGAAGTCGTTGCAGAGTGGGCTTGGACTGAGATGCGGAATGGGCCTGATTTGTCTTGAACTCTTGTGGGTTCAGTACCGAGGCGCTGTCGTTTTGCTCCTTGTTGAGTAGAGCTTCGCTTGAACTAATAGACTTATCGTCAATCAAGTCCTTTTAACATGTTTCTCTTAACGTGCTTTTGCCTTTCTTTTAAGGTAGCTTATGTCTATCTGAATATGTTGCTTTGGTTCATATTGGTTACACTGGGTCATGACTTATCGTCATCTTATGCCATTTCTATCGCCTTGTGTAACTTTTTGTTGCAGTATAAATATTTCTATCCATTTAAGGCAGCTTAAATATTTGATTATATAGTGAAGATAACTTGTAGTTCGTTACTTCCCTAGTAAAAGGGGTCCTTTGCCTAAAATACATGAGACGAAAAGTAAAAGACGATAGTAAAACGATGGTAGTTTATCTAAACAGTTATAATGATCATATCCATTGGACAATCTTCTCCGATCAAATTGCAAAATAATCAGCGGACAAACCAGAAATCAAAAGCTCACGGGTCAATGGTCTATCTAGACTTTCCGGATATAACAATACGTTTACAATATCAGTTTATACACGACCCTAGTTACAGCTGATTAGGATTTAGGATTGCATTACCGACAGGAATACAGGAATATAAGCGAAAAATACATAGCTCAGAATTTTTTGCACCAGTCAGATCAAAGATTTAATAATCTCATATGTCCAGACATAAATAGAAGCAAATTCATCATCGCAATATAAAGCTGTACTTAAATCAAACAAAAAGATCAATACTCAGAGAAGCTACATAGTTATAGCGAAGGCAGACATGTCTACATGGCATCAATTCAGACCGCCCGTCTGCTTATCTCATCACTGTATGATCCGAATACAAACCACAAGAAAAAAAAAACTATTCAAATTCGATTAAAAAGAATCATGGCATCAGATAATAAGCGGAGATTGTTTGTCAACACTATTATTCTGTGTTTTAAGCATAAATTAATCAATTCATCATCTGCCACAAAATAAAAATACCCCTAAATTAAAAGAGAGATTTCGGTCGATTCATTTGACGCCAAAGCAAGAGAAAATTATGCAATGGGTTGGTAAGATAACCATCTCAATCTCTGCACCCGTTCTTAACATCTCTACCATTCTTTGTGATTTTACTCATCATGGGTAGAAACGTGGGTAAACAAATGCACTTAAATCAACTAAACTAGGGAAAAAACTTCAAAAAAAAATAAACATATAAACACACCGATGTTTCATGAACACACAAAGAAACCAAACGAATCAATAAACGCATTAAGTGGAGGAAAAAGGAACTGGGGCTGCCTGTTGTGTAAGAATTGGGGTTTATCGTTATTTATATAGCGGAGATCCTTTTGTTTCTCGTGATCTAGGGTTTCGCTTTTCTTAAACCGGCATAGTGTATCATTATAATGGGCCGGATAATAATTTAAGTTTGGCCCATTAGGATACTTTTTAAAGGCCCGCGGAGAATAGACTTTTCTTTACAGACAAATAGCGGCGCGAAAATCAAATTCTTTTGGCGGCAAAATCGTCGATCTGATATCTCTACTTCTCCTTTTCGAACCAACACAGATCCATTGGCCACCGTTTACAATTTTCTCAATCACTTGAGCCGGAGGTTAACAAATCGGAGATGGTCACCGACAAGCAGCTTTCTCCAATCGGAGGATCGAGTGTCCCGGTTCCGAACAGGATGCTTAGGCTATTGAAGAAGGCTACATCAATCTCCGATCTATGTCCTGGTTCTAGAGAAGCCGACGGTGAAGATTTGGAGAAGGATGGAATCGAAAAAGACGAGATGCGATCTGATTTAGAGGGTTTGGGTGTGGAGGAAGGAGTTAACGCGAGGAAGGCTCTCGACTTCGATTCAGTGCCTGAGCTTAGTCCCGTGATTGAAGATCTGGGCGAGAAATCTGAAGAGGCAATCTCTGAAATGGAAACGAGAGAGGAAACTAGGGTCTCTGAAATCGATTCCGCATCTGAGGAATCGGGAGAGAAAATCGAAGAAGAGATCTGTGAAATGGAAACAAGAGATTCGGAGTCGAGTGTGCCTGAGATCGATCCCGCATCTGAGGAAATGAGCGAGGGAGGCGAAGAGGAGATCCCTGAAATGAAAACTAGGGTTTCGGAATCGAGCGTACCTGAGATTGATCCCGCGATTGAAGATCTGGGAGAGAAAATTGAAGAGGAGATCTCTGATTTGGAAACAAGAGAGGAAACTAGGGTTTCGGAATCGAGTGAATCTGAGGAATCGGGGGAGAAAGGCGATGAAGAAGTCGTTGAGATGGAAACAGAAGAGGAAATAATCAATGTTTGGGGATCGAAGGGAGTTAGAAAGAAGCGATCAGTTGTTCTCGAGGCCAGTGATAGCCAAGGAAAGGAGGCGAAGAGGAGCAAGAAGAAGACTGTTGATTTTGATGAGCTGCCTGCTTCTATGAACATGACCAAGAAGGTAGCTCTCTATAGCTTCTTAGTATTCGATTATTTGTTTCATTCTCCTTGATTTAATGTTTTTTTTTTTCCTCTTCTCGTAGGAAAGAAGAGAGTATCTTGACCAGCTTCGAGCAGAAAACCAGAGACTCTTGCGAGGTAAAGACTCTTATCAAATACACTACTTTATCATAGAACTGAACTGTTTTTGTGACGATTGTCTCTTGATTGGTGCTGGTATAGAAACACGAGATGCTGCCTTTGAACCCGTCCCTCTGGTGCGTAAGCCCATTTCTTCTGTCTTGGAGAAGATTCGACTAAGAAAAGAGGAGATTTCTAAGCAGTGAGTTTTACTTTTATTTTTCCCTGGCTACTGTCCCACTTATCGCTTTCGTAGTTAGTAACCACGTTTGAGTGCTAATCGTTTACGCTGTTGGCAGATTCCTTAGCAGGAAGAAATCCAATTCTAAGGACATAGATGACGGGCCTTATGGTGAGGATGTGAATGATTTTGAGGAAGTTGTAATCGAGGAGGAGAACGAAGATGTGAATTTGGAATTTACAAGCAACCAAAACCCTGACGGGGAGGATTGCTTGGAGGACTCTGCAGGTCCGTTGGGGAAGTCAGACAGTCCAACTAACAAAAAAGCTGAAAGTAACTCTACTCATCAGGTGAATGATTTTGAGGTATTTGATTGAAGTTGTGTGCATTATTTGAATGTTTGCTGATTGCTCCTCCGTGCTAAGTTCAAACCTTTGGGGATGTGACCTGTAGCTGTGTAAACTTGCAAAATCATGTTACTCTGTTAACTCTTTACGTGCATAATAATGTGTAACATGTCATTTCATTCCCAATTTACAAATGCTAAGTTTATGCAGTGGTTCAAAAGCTAGTTTTAAAAATCAGATCAAAGCTGACTCAGTTATTTTTTTGGGTTAGGATCCATCCTTGCGCTCACAAACAACTAATTTTGGAGAAGAACTTCTAGAGAAGACATCAACCAGATCCGTGGAAGAAGTGATGGCACCACCATCAGTACCTGCCAATAACCTCAAGCGAAACCCATCTCCAGCCCCTGACAAGTGAGTCTCTCTTTAGATCTGGTTACATGGGGAAATATAATTAGATATAACACTGTACATGTTCGTTAGTCAGACACTGAAAGCTTCATATAACAGTCTTCTGTATTCATAATATTTAACGGACAGATGTTAGTTAGAGTACATGAATCACTCGTGTTTTGTGCCACAATCAGCAAAGCCAATTGTCTTGTAGAGTTCAGTTGTATAGTGTATTCTTATGCTTTCTTTCTATATAATAACTAATTCACATCTGCAGTTCTGAAGAAGCAGAGTACACTAAGGAAAGTTATGATCCTGAGACCCATGATTCATCTCCTGGAGACCCTGTTAGAAAATTTATTGATGAGGTTGCTGAAGAGGAAGATGACAGTGACAACGATTTACTCCGGTTTGAAGATGATGATGATGATGAAGAAGAGGATGAAGAAGATGATGATCTCAGGGATATGATTGCCAGTCAATTTAAGGAAGATCCAAGTGACAAATATAAACGTAATGAACTGCATCAGAAGTGGCTTGAGCAACAAGATGCTGCAGGGACAGAGAAGCTCTTACATAAGCTAAAACGAGGTCTGCAGCAGGACGAAACATCATTGTTTGAAGATGAAGACGACGACGCTGATGGTGAAGAGATGGCTGAAGAGGCTGCTGATGATGAAGAAGTGACAAAACCTGAAGCCAGTGAAGATGAAAACGAAGAAGATCCGAGTCATGCAACTTCCATGCGAATGAGGATAAAGAAAATAAAAGAAATGATCCCGTTAATGTTCACAGATAAAGATGACGTTTATGTGTCATCTGACGATGAGGAAACGGAGAAGAAGCTCATACAGCAGCGATTGTACAAGAAAAGATTGGTAGGTGCTCCACATTTTATCACTTTTCCATCATACCTCTATATTCTGAAGACTGAAAAGCTTTGTTTAATATTGTCGCTTGTGCTTCCCCATGAATCTTAAAACTATTGTCTGGCACAGGAGCAAAAGGCCAAGCTTTCATCATCTACCGGGAATGAAAACTCTGAGGAAATTCTTCGCCACATCAAGAAGCCTGAGATAGGAAAGAAAGCAAAAACTTGTAAGATACCACTCAAGTCTCTCCCTTTATAAGTAGTCATCAGTTGAGTTATATTGCTTATAACCACTTTGATTAAACTGTCCTCAGCTTTTAAAGATAGGGCACTCATGGGAATAAACAAAAACCCCGCTGCATCCAAGGTATATATAAACCTTCTTTAGTTACTTTCATGTACCAATAAAGTTCGTAGAGAGGTTACTGTTTGAGAAGTGTTGCATCTTATGCCATGAATCTTTTGCAGTCATCGTTCTTGGGTAAACTTACAAAGAGTTCTATATCGGAAGGATCTCGCAAGCGCGGATCAAACGTTGTCCGTGGCTATATATTCGAACGTGATGACAGTAACAGCAAAAGCTTAAACTCAGTGCCAGAGGAACCTTCAGTTCCAGAGACGGTAAACCTCTCTCTTCTAAATTGTCACAACATCCCATCAAGGTCTCTGGTGCACACATAAATATCTTCGCCATAACAGTTGCAGATTGTTCAAGAAAAGAGCCGACCAAGAAGAGCTCCAGCAAAATTCACCGCCTCACAGTCACAAGAGAGATCAACAACATCACAGGCGACGACTGTAGAGGAGGAGAAGAGCACGAGGCAGCGAACAACCTTGTACGAGATTCTAAAGATGTCTTCAAAGAAAACTAGCTTCACTACAGGCGAGACGGTGATAAGTAGCAGCCACACTGAGTCTATCTTTGCTGCCTTCAAACTGGATACGAAACCAGTTAAGTCAAATCCACAAGTAAACACCCTCTTCCTCTTGTCGAATCTATTCTTGTAAAAGCAATTCTTAATTTTTTTTACTGTTTTTAATCTAACGAATATTTATTTAACAGGGACAGAGATGAAGTCAGTTATAACGTCTTCTTAAAGAGAACGGTGGCAATGAATCTGCACGTGTGATGAACGTGAATCACTGGATCATGTCGCTTTGTGTTTATGTGGTAACTACTCACGATGGTGGTAGGACCGTGCGGTTTGGCCTTGTCTTAATCAGATTCAAGTCTTCATTTCTCCAAAGTACATAACTTGTTGCTGTAACTAGAGTGTGATTATAGTGGGAGATTAGATCATCCAGTGTAGTCATTCGAATTTGTTGGATTGGATTTACTATCTAAAGTTTTGTTTTATATATTTAGATATATTCCAGTGAATACTGTTTTGAAAGGTCTAACAGTTATTCAAGAACTGACATCAATAGTTTCATCAGATGTTTGAACAATTCGAAGGCGAAGTCATTCACTTATTGCTTCATGGTGACATCATGAACTTCAAATGTAGAGTGAGATCAAAGAAGAGAAGATTCAAATAGAGGAGCCTGTAGCGTTACAAGCAATCAAAGGCTATCTTGTAGCCAGCCAAGAGAAAGTCTTTGCGTACAATGTTCGACTCAACACTACGTACGAACCACAGGTCCCGGGAGATGAAGTATGGTGGTGGGCCAGGGCTTGATTCAGCTGGGGTTTGGTAATAGAAGAGAGAGCTTTGTTTGGTACTAAGACCAAAGTTAAAGACATATTTTTTTTGTTAACGGTCAAAGCTTGGAATTTTTTTTAAACTTTTATAAACATCTGTCTGAATCCTACTGTAATATTCTTGTGGCAAATCTCAAGATTGATCGAAAATGATTTTTTTCAATATTATAATTTCAATATTCAATAAATGAAAGGAAAGGAAAGAGAGAGAGTGAGAGACAACTATGGCAGTGCCCTTGGTCTTCTTCCTCTTTCTCTTCCTTCTCATCTTCAGATTCGTTTACACTAATCTATGGATCCCTTGGAGGCTCCAATCTCATTTCAACAGGCTTCGCTTAACGGGACCTCGTTACCGGATATTCACCGGAAACTCGTCGGAAGTTACCCGTTTAACAGCCGAAGCGAAGTCAAAGCCGATACCTTCCGGAGACAACAACCCTCACGAGTTCGTACACCGTGTGGCGCCTCACTACCACAACTGGTCACGCGCCTACGGGAAGACTTTCCTCTACTGGTTCGGTACCAAACCGGTGGTTGCCACGTCGGATCCGAAACTAATCAGGGAAGCTTTGAAGATCAAGTCGTTTGATCGTATCGGACATAACCCTTTGTCTAAGCTTCTTTACGCTCAGGGTCTTCCTGGGCTTCGAGGTGATCAATGGGCTTTCCATAGAAGAATCGCTGTTCAAGCTTTCACCATGGATAAAGTCAAGGTACAACATCAATCTCTAAGCTCTGTATCTCGACAGTGGAATCAATCTACTAGTGTAGCTTCAGTGTTCTAAAAGTCTGTCTTTAACCGAAACTATTTAAAAAAAAAATCCGATTATATGTCTAAATTTGTTAAATTAATCACTAAAATTAATATAAATCCACAAAATTGTTTAATTTATTTTGTGTTGTATATTTAAATTTTATACTTCATTGAAATAATTTTATAATTAAACTCAAACACTAGAATATTTTATAAAACCGTAAATATATATATAAAATAAATCAATAATTCGATAATGCCTAGCTCCCTGCCTAATATTATATAAAGATTCTAGTTACACTATAGGTTTGTGATTAAAAGCTGAGATTTTTATTACAGAGGTGGGTGCCGCAAATGGTGGCAAGTACTTTGATGTTTCTGGAGAAATGGGAGGAGATGAGAAATGGAGAAGAGGAGGTTGAGCTAGATGTACACAAAGAGATACACAGTTTGTCTGCACATATGTTATCAAGAACAGCTTTTGGTAACAACGTAGAAGAAGGAAAACGAATCTTTGCGTTGCAAGAGCGTATGATGCGTCTCTTCTACC
This sequence comes from Brassica oleracea var. oleracea, assembly GCF_000695525.1. Taxonomy (NCBI): domain Eukaryota; kingdom Viridiplantae; phylum Streptophyta; class Magnoliopsida; order Brassicales; family Brassicaceae; genus Brassica; species Brassica oleracea. Next base: position 37,309,561 of record NC_027753.1, on the reverse strand, counting down.
TAGTCCGATGGAGCATTTACATCCCCGGGTACAGGTAAAGTCTTCTAGAGACATTCTCCGCTAGTTTATAGAGAGAACAAGTTTTTATACTTAATGCTTCTGGTTTTTAGATTCTTGCCTTCCAAGACTAATAGAGAGATATGGAGTATTGAGAAACAAATCCGTGGTTCTATCCTGGGACTCATCGAGAAAAACAAGACAAGAGACGCGGAGATAGCAGGAACCCTGCTTCAGGCTTTTATGTCTCCTTACGTCAATCAGAATGGTCAAGAGGAGAAGCTTGGGATTGAAGAAGTTATAGATGAGTGCAAGACTTTCTACTTTGCAGCCAAAGAAACAACTGGTGATCTCATGACATGGGTGTTAGTCCTCTTAGCTATGCATCAAGAATGGCAAAGCACTGCTCGAGAAGAAGTTATACGTGTCCTTGGACCTAACGGGCTTCCCACACCAGACATCTTACAAGACCTCAAGACAGTAAGTCATTAACTTAACAATGGTTTTGTAAGAGATACTGATTACCTAATCTTTATAACAGTTAGGTATGATAATCAATGAGACGCTTCGGCTCTACCCTCCAGCGATGACACTAAACCGTGACACACTCAGGAAAGCTAAGCTAGGAAGCCTCGAGATTCCTGAAGGAACTCAACTGTACTTATCGGTTGTCGCGATGCACCACGACAGAGAGGCATGGGGAGAAGACGCGGAGGAGTTTAACCCGGGTAGGTTTGAAGACACCAGGAAAGAATCAGCTCTGCTTGTGCCGTTTGGGTTAGGGGTGAGGACTTGCGTGGGACAGAACCTCGCAGTGGTTGAGGCCAAAACAGTTCTTGCCACGATCTTGAGGCATTACAGTTTCAGGTTGTCTCCAAGTTATGTCCATGCTCCTGTTTTGTTTGTGACCTTGCAGCCTCAAAAAGGTGCTCATCTTCTCTTTAGTAGGATTTAAAGTTCTAAAAAAAATGATTATGAAGATTGTACCGGTTTAGTGTTGAGTGTTGACTCCTTTGAATCTTCCTTATGGCTTATGCCTTTAATAATGCTTGTTATGCAAGAAACAAGCTAGTCTGGTTTCATCTGTGGTTATAATTTTAAATTATGAAATTATTATAATTATTCACGAATTTGTCTAATTTCATTAATTATTATAATTTTTCTGTTCTGTGAATATTTTTGTAACCTTATGGTCTTTTGCCTAACTGACCAAACATGCATTATCTTCTGACCACACAAAAAAAAATTACAGAGAGAGAGAGACAAAAAAAGAAAGCAAGAAGAGAGAGGAGAGAGTGTTAGGCTTTGGACTTATATGTGTTTTATCCACAACAAAGAAGACGTTAAGATTCCTCTCTGTAATAACTCAAACACTCTTTTGTTTGTGGCTTCAAATCAAATGGACCCCACCCTTACCTTACATCCTGTCTGAAACAACCAAACCTACAATGTTATGTTCTGTGTGTTTGGCTCTGTCAAAGTTCTCCTTTGTGCCACACTATGCAGACACTACCAAACTCACCACCTCTCCTGCGTCGTCCCGGCGGGGACGATGACGTGGACATAGACTTCAGGGACGTGTTCGGTGGTCCGCCTAAAAGACGGTCCAAAGTTGTTGAAACCACCGGTAGACATAGCTTCAGTGAAATCAGGCGGCGTGACGTCATCGTCGACAACAGCGCGCTGATTCTCCGAGACGAGAAGCCTGTGTTCGGGGAAGACCCGTCATCCATCCGTCGTCGTTTCACTGCTGATGATTTCTTTGACGATATCTTCAGAGTGAATGAATCTTCATCATCATCTTCGCCGCAGAGGAAGATAAAGAACGAGCAAGAAACGTTCGGATCATCACTTCCGGGTTCTCGGATCCTTAGCCCGGCTCGTCCTATCCCTCACAAAGTCGAGTCTCCTCCTGGGACTTCGTTTCCTGCACAGTTCAGGTTAGTCCTGAGCGTTCGGTTCGGTTCGGTTCGGTTCGGTTCGGTTCGATTTTGATTTTCCGATAATTTAGGTTAATTCAAGTAAACCAAATATACTATATTAGTAAATACATAAACTGTATTTTAAAATTTGGTTATCCATTCGATTCTCGTTCGATTTCGGTTTTTAGGTTCTAAAACCCTTTCAAATATTTGAGAAATTTCGTTTGCTTTCGGTTTTTTTTGTTTGGTACGGTTCGGTTTCTCGGTTTCAGATAAACGTGTGCATGCCTAGTTCAGGTCATGTGTTTTTACTTGCTAAATTCTTGATGCAAAATATGATATGTTTTTGACTTTGAGTGTTGACTTTGTTTCTCAGTCTTCCTGCAAAGCTAATCAAAGGGACAGAGATGCCTACGTTTGGTTCAGCTGCTCGGAGTTTAAGCAGGAACAAGGAAGCTGCTTCAAGTTCTCCTTTGTCAAGAACTTCAAGCAAAGCTGATGATATGGTGGGGTCTACTGCTTCAGATGGTTATGTTGCTCCAAAGGTTGTTAATGGGAAAGTGAGGCAGTTTCACTTCTCTATCTACAAGTGGCCTAATAAAGGAGTTCCTGTTGCCATGTGGGGCAGTTCTAGGTTGAGCTCTATGGCTAAAGCTGAAGAGACGACACCTAGTGATTTGCGTCCTACTTCAGTTGAAGCAGAAGGAAAAAGCTCACACAATCGTCCTGGTGTTCAGAAAGAAGAGGAGATGTCTGAACAAGCCTTCTCTAGCAATGTGTCTAAAGCTCCTGATGAGGCTATGGTGAAACCTCTACATTCGTTTTTAGATGATAAGGACGAGAGACAAGGTTGGTTTCTTTAAGACATAGGTATGTTTATTTGGTTTGTGGACTTTATTAAGTTCTTTTGTCATTGCAGGTGAGGATATAGTGTTAGAGAGGGAAGAGAAAAAAGTTAAAAGCAAAGCGAAGAGTATGAGAAGCTCTGCAGGAGATTCAAGAAGCAAAAAGAAAGCACAAGGTAGTAGAAGTCCTTTGGATAGCCCGATGCCTGATAAATCCAACTTGGCAAGTACATCTTCAGTACCAGAAGTTAGCAAAGATGGAGCCAAAGGGAAAGTGATGGACTTTGTTAAGATTTTTAGTCAAGGAACTTCAGCTGGAGCAGGTGGGGAACCTCTTGGGCAAAGCTCTAGATGGAGAGCTAAAGAAAATCCTGTGACTGATATCAATAAAGACGGTGCTAAGGCCAAAGAAACTGTAAAGGCTCCTGATCAACAAAAGAAATCAACTCCAGTTACACCCGCCATGGTTTGTGGTTTTGTAAATCAAGATCTTCCTATATGTTTTACTGTGTTTTGTGGTTTTTTTACTCCTTGCTTGCAAATACTCATGCAGGACCAGGATCAGAAACCTTCACAGGCAACTCATAAAAAGGTCGCAGATAGTAGTAAGCCTAGTGGTGTTACTGAACAAGAGAAGAGACAGGAACCTAGCACAGGTAGGTTCTTGGATTGGTGTATCTGATTAAAACCTTCTTTTCACACTACATAACTAAAATATCATCTGAGCTCATCTGCTTTATTTTTCTTCTTCTGTCAGCACATGTTACCTCAGAGGATATAGACGAGCCCTTCCATGTAAATTTCCTGGTAAAAACATAACAACACTATGTAGTAGTACTACTACAACTTCAATCTTAGCTGTTATGTTTCTCTCAATAAATGGAGTGGAGCGTCTAATGTGATGAGCAGGTGGAGGATATAACACAAGATGAGAACGAAATGGAAGAAACCAGAAATGATGCTGTAGAATTCCAGGTAATAATAATACTACTGCAACTGCAAAGATATATAATCTTTTATTCAAAAAAAAAAAAAAACTCAAAACAAAATGCAAAAAATGTATAGAACATCGATGCTAAAATCCGCAAGTGGTCAAGCGGAAAGAGTGGAAACATCCGGTCTCTCCTGTCCACACTGCAATATGTAAGTATTCAACTACAGGTTAACATATTGAGACTATATGTATTTGGACAAGTTATGGACAGTTTAACTTTACAGATTCTATGGCCCGGGTGTGGATGGAAGGCGGTTCCTCTCATGGACATGATCGAAGGAAACGCAGTTCGAAAATCGTACCAGAGAGCTTTACTAATCCTTCATCCAGATAAGTTACAACAAAAGGGTGCATCCGCAAACCAGAAATACATGGCTGAGAAAGTTTTCGAGTTGTTACAGGTTTGGCTCACAAGCTAATAAGTGTTTCTACGATGATTATCTTTTGGTGTCTAAAGTCCTTTTTCCTTTGTTTGTTTGGTTTCAATCTGTTAGGAAGCATGGGACCATTTCAACACTCTCGGACCGGTTTAAAGACAAATGTTTTAGTCTTTTAGTTATTACACAAAGGCTATATGCGTTATTAAAAAGTGTACAGTTGTGGTTCTGAATACAAAAAATGTTGCAGAAATTAAATTTGTCACACAGCATCCACAGGTTTACTTGCATCAATTTTTGTTTGTTTGTTGAGGAGAGATATATCTTCTTGTTAATCATGGAAGGCTTTAAAGAGTTAAGTACGGAGTTAGGGCCGCATAATTAGTTGGGCTAAGCCCATTAAAGAGGAGTTAGTGGTTAGCCGTTAGAAAGAAAAGGTAAAAGAAACGGCAGGCCACACCACAGGGTGAGGTTGAGGTGGAGTTGGTGTTTAGATGAGATGACTTTTACGATTCTTTAACTTAACGGTAAGCTACTTTTTTAACTTCTACTTAAAGCTTTTTCAAATTCCCGTTGTGCCGCCCTTTACTCGTGTGCCAACACCACACTTCACCAAATCAGAGCCTGACTCTCTGCCAACCTCTTAATAACCACTAAACACTCTATTAGTCCATCAAAGAGAGAAGTTATATATGCTACAAGGTTATATGGCAACTATTAACCGGTGAACACTGCGAAAGAAAGACTGGAATAAATAATGTACAAATAATGAATAATGAACATCGCAAAGTAATAATAACACAATTTTACGACCCAAAAGAGAGAGAGAGAGAGAGAGAGAGGGGTCAAATCAAATTAGTTTATTTACAATCATTGTACTTGCTCTTCTTCAACGAAGCCAAAAGCTGTGATTGAGTACGAGCGACTGGAGCAGTTAATTAGAGGTTGGAGTAAAAAATAAATGTACTTGTTTCATTGAACTTCTACTGTATATGGGGTCAAACACTTAAAGCATTTGGTGCATCCCCCAAAACACACGTTTTTGAAGTTTTAACCCCCTTTTATTCCCTAAAAAGTCTACAGTTAACCCCCACTACTCTATTTTTTTTAATTCTAAATGACAAAGCGCGGCAAACTTAATCAGTTCATTAATGACACAAAAAAACGTAATTCTCACGCCCTTTAACCATTTTCTCGGTGTCTCTTTCTGAAGCAAACGATAAAAACTACCGACACGCAATCAAAACACTCACCGGCTATTACCGGTTCCATTACATCCAACATCTTTAAAGTCCTTTTCTCTTGTTACCGTTCTGTTTTTAAAAACCTCATACTCTGTTCCACCTCTCTCTCTCTCTCATCCCATCTCAATTTTCTCTTTCCCATTGTACCCTCACATTTCATCAAAGATGTCTGCACTCACTAAGCTTCGTTCTCCGGTTAAACCGATGGTTGTTGAGCCACGAGCAATCCTCTGTTCAACCGGGAACAGAGTCAAACCTTCGAAAACAGAGATCGCCGCGAAGAAGAAGAAGCCACAAGTGGCGAAATCTCCGGCGAAGAGCAACTTTTCAGCCTCGACTGATGACTCATCTTCGACAACATCTTCCTCGGAGCGTTCGTCGGCGAAGACGGCAGAGTCTAAGAAATTGATAACTCCGTCGAAACGGAACGGGTCAGTGACGAAGCACAACAGTGTCGCCGCCGCTGGAGACATTCTTCCTGAGAGTCCGGGACCGGTCAAGAGATGCCACTGGATCACACCTAACTCAGGTCTGTTTTCTCTAACAACTTTTTTTCCTCCTTTGCCTTATTTAACTTTAATTTAAAATTTTCACATTTTTTCCTCTGTTTATTTTGCCAAAAAAAAAAATACTGTTTTTTTTTAAATAACTCAATAATTTCGTGAATAACGAGGAGGTGCTGTTTTTTCTGTTCTTTGTAAAAAAAAAAACATTTTACCCAAAGTAGAGATTTTTTTGTCCCTCTTGCACATTTAATCTTTTGTACATGCATGGACATTCGGGGTTCCAATCGGGTTTTGGTTTAATCCAATCGGGTTTCGGTTTTTCGGATTTATCAAAATCAGCCCCATTCGGGTTATGTGAAAATTCGGTTCGGGACCGGTTTTGGTTCTATCGGGTTCGGGTCGGTGTTAGTAAATCTTCAAAGAACCGGTACAACCCGATGTACTTTCGGGTTCGGGTCCCAATCGGTTATTCGGTTTAGATGTACCTGATTTATATCTACTTTGTAACCAAAAAGTAAGTAAAATCGGTTCTTCGGTTTTAAAATATTTGATTTGTACCTATTTTGTAACCAAAACATAAATAAAATTGGTTCGAAAAAAAAGAAATGAACATCAAATGTGATCATTCAAAATCAAGTGAAAGGTAAACATAGTTATTGATCGAAAGAAAACCAAATAAATGAAAGCATAAAACGAAAACCAAGTTCTCATGAAATGAAAACATTATTCAATGAAAACAAAACCAAAATCTAAAAACTTCGACCTTCAACCGCCACTTTCAACCATCAATTTTCATATAATAGATAATTATTTTAGATTTTCAATATATTTTGAATACATATTAGGAATTGAGATCATGTTTGGTAGGAGTTCTTTTTGAAAATTTTGTATGTTTCGGGTTCTATCGGGTATCCAGTTAGGTTCGGGTTCTGGTTCGGATAATACCCATAACCCGAAATACCATAAAACAAGATCCATTCGGTATTTATGCCGGGTTTGGATCGGTTCGGATTCATTTTTATCGGATCGGGTTCGGTTCGGGTTTTCGGGTTCGGTTTATTTGTCCAGCCCTACTTTTGTATGTTATTTCGAAATGTAAATTGTTTTCTTGAGTATTGACAGAAAAAAAAAAAAAATTGAGTATATGAGTTAGAAAGATTACTGGTAACAATCAGTTTCATACATGTCAACAACATATTAATTGCACCCTGCAATAACTAGGTGTTGTAGTTGAGAATAATGACAAAAACGAAGTTTTTTACTTGGGCGGTTAATAATAATAGTAATAATGATTTGATGAACAGACTCGATCTACGTGAAGTTTCATGACGAGGAGTGGGGTGTTCCAGTTCGTGACGACAAGAAACTCTTTGAGCTGCTTGTGTTCTCACAAGCATTAGCTGAGTTTAGCTGGCCCTCGATTCTACACAAAAGAGATGCCTTTAGGTAAATATTATGATTCTAACTTTATGGAAAAGAGAGAGAGATGAGCATAAGTTTGTTGGTTTACTTTTTGCAGGAAGCTCTTTGAAGATTTTGATCCTTTAGCTATATCAGAATTCACTGAGAAGAGGTTGATGTCTCTTAAAGTAAACGGATGTCTTGTTCTGTCCGAACAGAAACTGCGAGCCATTGTCGATAACGCAAAATCAGTTCTCAAGGTAGATTGTCTTCTTTTTGGGCTAAATAAGTTGTGAACGTTGACTTAAATAGATTGTAAATTGAAAACCAGGTCAAGCAAGAGTTTGGATCATTCAGCAACTACTGTTGGAGATTTGTGAACCACAAGCCACTAAGAAATGGATACCGCTATGGTCGCCAAGTCCCTGTTAAATCCCCAAAGGCAGAGTACATTAGCAAAGATATGATGCAGAGAGGGTTCCGCTGCGTTGGTCCTACTGTTATTTATTCCTTCTTGCAGGTCTCTGGCATTGTGAATGATCATCTCACAACTTGCTTCAGATACCAAGAATGTAATGCTGAGACTGAGACCGAACTGGATCTGCATTCCATCATGTGACTTGTTTAAATCAGCAACATTAACTACTGGAATATTAAGAAGATGATGATGATTACCAGTGTTTGTTTGTAATTCATTATGAAATGTAGCATTTGTAGCTGAGTTGTGTTGATTGGTTGTGTTTTTTCTTCTAGCTAGCTTTGTCTAATGATGATATGATTAGATTTTGACCCAAAAAAAAAAGATATTGAATTTGCAAGGAAATAAAAGAATTTTAACATTTTGTAAAACACACATGTTCCGCAAAAATTGGATCTTTGATGTTGAGAAGCAGATACATGATTAATCAACAAGACAAGACACAAGCCTTTGTAAGGGCACATAACAGTCTTATCTACAAATAATGCTTTAAAAAAAAAAAAAAATCATGAATTGAACAAACAAAAAACACTAACACTCCCAAGTTCCAATGCTTTCCATGTTTGGATAGTAAGTAAAGAAGATAATGATATACTCTATAAAGAAGAATAGCTTTCCCTCAAATTCACAAATCAACCACGAGCCTTGCCGTTTCCAAGAGTAAGCTCAAGATCCTCCATACCAACATCATGTATCCTCTCCCCTTCCCACGGCTTAACTCGACTATTCTCAAATTCAAACTCAGAGCTTTGACCAATCATCCCTTGAAACGCAGCGTTTGGAGACATCAGCTGAGGCACAGGAGGAGGTTTCACAAGATTAAACGCAGGAGAAGTCGGCACCATAGAGCCAGAGAATGGCTGTTGATGTTGAGAAAACCTCTGAAAGCTTATCCAATGACCAGAGTCAACAGTGGAAGAGTCAGACTCATCACATTCAGGTATTGTAACAGGAGCATAGAACTGACGACGGGTGGGACTAGCAGGTGCAGAAACCGCATAGAAAGGATAGTTAAAGGACGCCATTGACTGTTTATTAGCGTTGACCATGGACTGCTTAGCGATAGAGTCCCATGTAGGTAACGGTTTAGCGTTCTTGGAAGATGGAGAGGAGAGGGGTGGAGTAACGGGACAGCTGTTTGAGATTCTGAGGGAAGGAACGGCGCCGTTTCTGAGGAAAGGGAAGAAGGTGCTGTTGTTGGGCTCACCACGAGAGGAAGATGGGCTGACTTGGTAAGAAGGGATGGGACTTTGAAAAGCCGAAGAGAGAGGACTCGGCCTGCTGCATCCCTGTGTGACTAAACAATGTCAGAATCAATAACTCAAGATTCCAAGAATCAGATCCAAACAAAGTCATCAGATTTAAAAACTCAGATCGGAAGAAAAAAAAAGGTTTGACCTTGCGATAAGTGGTGCCGTCTTCTTCAACGAGCCAACCAGCTTCAGAACAGAGAGCCTTGAGGACCTCATTGTTATCGCAATGTTTTGGAAGATTATAACCACCTTGAGCTCTTAGCCCTGTGTATATCTTTGCTGCGATGGCTCTTCTCCTTCTCTCTCTCCTCCGATTGTTCTCCCTCTCCCTCCACGACGGTTTCCTCCTCGCCGCAGCAGCTGCTGATATGGATGTTGTAGCCCCATCCGACGTCATCAAACAGCTTTCTTTGATGGGTGAAGATTGTGTGAACGCAGACTGAAGAAGAAGGAGAAGGTAGTGCTCACGAGGAATAATACGCTTTTTCATTCGCTGGAATCGAAGTAGAATAATCTCTTTAATTAACTTATTAAGGGTTTGATTTTTGGTCGTGTGTTCACGTAACTGTGAGTTCACATTTTATTTCCTTATTACAAAAGGTTGTCCACTTGTCCTGAGATAGCTAATGTGTACATAGCAAGAGGTGTGGTTGACGGTAGAGGATAAGAGCGCGTGCGTGTGTATGTATGTATGTGTACAGTCAAAGTGTCAAACTAGTTGCTCTGTGTATAAATGACTAATGAACAAAATAATAATAATACAGAGAAGACAATGTACACACCATTTGATTGGTTTTTCTTTCCCCTTTTCTTTTCTATCCAAACCAATGAAATAAGTTTATTATGAACACAACAAATGATTAAAGCCGTGTTTTAAGATAATGATACTATTATTTAATTCATTTTTCCCTGGAATGGAAATCTCACTCTCCAAATAGAGAATTGATCACTTTTTTGTCCTGGCTGGTTAAATTATTCACTTGCTTTTGACTTTTGTAACCTTCTTCTTACTTTCACCAATGATACAAAGCAAAAATATGGATCCGTCAGTATTTCTTATGTACATTTCTACATGCCCGTTTTGAAACTGCAATACTATCTAGTTTCTAAATTTTGGAAACCTGGACTAATCGCTGGATTCTTTCTTTATTTATTTAAAAAATATCATTTGTATAGTTCATTTGACATAGATAGGGAAAAGAGAAAAATATAAACGCCGTTGCCGGAGATCGAACCCGGGTCACCCGCGTGACAGGCGGGAATACTTACCACTATACTACAACGACTTTGATGTTAGCAAATTGGATGTCTCATTTGTTATCGAACTTTGATTAAATCATCACTTTACCTCTTTCGTAAACCTCGCTATCTGTCTTAGGAATCACTCCATTTATAGACACTCTTGGTTCTAGTTAATCGTTTTATATGGACATTATACGATGCAAAGTATTAAATTCAGACGTGGGTGAGTGATTCAAAAAAGTTGAGGGGTACTATCGTGATTACTCGAATGCATGGGCCCCCGTTAGGCCAGTCTCTTTTTACACAAATATCAGCCGACCATTCAAGATTCACGTCGATCGCGTGTATACATTACACACAAAGAAAATTACTATATGTGTGGCCCTCGTTGTTTTCTTCTTTCTTTTTAACAATTGCAAAAGCATACATAATGCAAATTAGTACCTAAAATGTTCAAAAGGATTTAACCAAAAGGATCCATTTTCCGGATTCCAATACAAATTAGCACACCTAAAAACTAATTAGTGTACTATGTCATATGACCGTTTCATTCAAATTGTGTGTTTTAGTAGACATATGGCATGTAACACTTTTGATTTGATTAAGCACATCTCGGTGTAACCAAATCATTAAAGAACAAGAAACAAACCACGTGGCGGAATATCAATGGTAGTTGAGCTAGGAAGGCGGTCGCTATCGTCCTTGTCTCTCTCTCTTTCTTACTATAGTCACTGCTTTTCCCTCCCTCACTACTCTGTCTTTCTTTCTTCCTCAGACAATCAGAAAAAGATAATGCATCAGCTTCCATTTCGGAGATCGTGAAAATCGAGATTGGTGGATTCTGTTCTAAGTTCTTAAGAGAAGAAAAGAGAATGCTGGAAGGTGATGCTGATAACTCAAAGGTCATCAATGGAGGAGGATTCTCTCAGCTACAGAGCTGCTTCGGAGATTGCAGCAGCGAGGAGGAACTAACGGTGCTTCCACGTCATACGAAAGTGGTCGTCACCGGAAACAACCGTACGAAATCAGTTCTCGTCGGTCTTCAAGGAGTCGTTAAGAAAGCCGTCGGACTCGGTGGCTGGCATTGGCTGGTGAGAAACAATCAATCACCTTCTTTTGTAGTAACTGTGTTTTGTCTTATTTCAACTTTGAGTTCGATTTGGAATCAAGCTTCGAACTTTATGCTCGATAATGCTACTAAATCAATGGTAGTTTGATGATGTTGCTGATTCGAAACGGATCAACTCAGCTAAAAAGAGAAAAAAGCGAAAAGACCGAACCGATGGGATTGATTTGTCCGTAAAAATACAAACTTTATTCTAAAAAAATCGCATCATATTAATCATCTGCACTTTTTAATATTTATTTTTAACTCTCTTTTTCCATTGTTCTCATCTAAAATTTCGTGTGAATCCCTTATCCTTTTTTCATCTTTTTGTGGGTTCAAGCTGGCTTTAAGATTTGTTTTGTGGGTTCAAGCTGGCTTTAAGATTTGTTTTATTTTGTGGGTTCAAGGTGACTTTTAATTATTTAATATATATTTATTATTTCATAAAATGTAAAAATATTTAATACATAAACAAATTTATATATATAATAAATATATATTAAATATTTTTACATTTTATGAAATAATAAATATATATTAAATAATTAAAAGTCACCTTGAACCCACAAAATAAAACAAATCTTAAAGCCAGCTTGAACCCACAAAACAAATCTTAAAGCCAGCTTGAACCCACAAAACAAATCTTAAAGCCAGCTTGAACCCACAAAAAGATGAAAAAAGGATAAGATAATATCTATTAAATGATGATTTTTACTCATATAGTTTTTTTGATCATTTGTATCTTTTATAGACAAAAAAATTTAAATTACTGATAACAAAATTTTCATTGTGGGATTAATAGTTTTGGTAATTTATAATTTCAAAAAAAAGTAAGTTGTCAATGATTGTTCAAAACTTTTATCAAAAAAATTGTTCAAAGTAAATTCTGAAACTAAAATATTGTATTTTATATGGTTTATAGTTTAATTTAAAACGATATATATATATACGTAAAAATTCAAAATATAACATATACATAAATATCTTATTTTTATTATATGGTTATTGTGGTTGTTTAATTTATTTAATATTTTAAAATTAAACAAATATGATAGAAGATACACTATTTTTTATCAAATCTTTATTATTCAAAATCATTAATTGTCATATATACTTTAGCCACATTAGGTAATTCCGTAAATTTTATTTAAGGAAATAATAAAGTACATTAATGATGAATTTATTGTTAGTTTAATAAAAAGCTTATTATATAATTAGATGGACCAACATATTTCTTTAGAATCATTCTAGTGATGACATGTGGCTACAAAATGAAGTTGTAATGCTTCTCAAATAATATATAGGGGATTTTGTCCGCACACGTGGGTATAATCATCTTACGAATAATTATTTTATGTCTTATTAATCCAAAAATCAGCATTATATTCTAATTGGTGAACATGCCGAAGGAAAAATATTGTGGTGAATTTTTTGCTCCTCAAAATCTATATCATTTATGTTGAAATTTTAGTCAAATTATTGAAAGGTAGATCTTTTTTTTTTTCTAAATTTCCCATGGAGGAATGAATTTATAAGAAAAAAATTTCCTATGCAATTTTGATAAGGAATAAATTGAACTAAAATTCATATTTTTTTTATTTTTTCAATTCCTCAAATGAAATTTTATTTTTTATTTTGTTCATTTTTTTTCATTCTTCTAATGGTCACCGACTGAAGCTATAGTGTTTCACGGATTAAACCTAAACTGGTTTAAACTAAAAGCAAGAAAATTTGTTTTGAACTCGACCAAAAGTTAAGTTATTATTTATGTTTTTAAATAGTTAAATGAAACATCAAATTATTTATATATATCAAAAAAACGTTCATCAAACTATGTACTTATTATTGTGTTAAAAGTTTTAAAACACTCATATATTAGAAATAGTTTAGAAAATATCTTTATATAAATATTTTTGGTTGACTAATATTTAATTATAAACTGTTTTATATCTTAGTTTTTTAACTTTATAATAGAAAAATATTGTTTTCAATAGTAACACAATATACATAAGAATTCTCTTAATTTTTAAATATATTTTCACAATTTTATTATCTTAGTTTATAATTAATTATTTAATATAACATATATATTTAATATTATTAAAATAAAATTCGTGTTTTATTTTATATAAAGTTCATTATCGGTTTTATGAAAATTAATAAATACTCAGTTAAAAACTAATAATAAATCAATGACCTGTATAAAAGCTTAAAACCTAATAAAATATGACAAATAAGAAAATAAGAATTTTAATATAACATATATATTTAAATATTATTAAATCAAAATTCGTTTTTAATTATATATAAAATTCATTACGGAATTTTTTTAAAAAATTAATAAATTAGTAATTCAGCTAAAAATTATTAATAAATCAATGATTAAACTAAAACCTAATAAAAAATGACAAATAAGCAAAATTGACTAAAACATGGAAAACATGACAAATACGCAAAATCAAAATAATTACATACCTAATTACATATTTTATAGTTATATTATTTAAATTAATAAATTATGGACTCGACTAAAAACTATTAATAAATTAATGACTCAAATAAAAACTATTAATAAATTAATGATTCAGCTTAAACCTAATTAAAACATGACATATAAATAAAATTACCTAAAATCATGAAAATCATGACAAATAAGTTAAATCACTTCATAAATAATAATATAGATAATTTAATATTATTTAGGTTTTTTTCCAGATACTTTTATAGATGTTCTCAATTTCATTAGGCTGCTTAATTAGTTTTTTAATAATTAAAAATTCCTTTATTTGATCATTACTCGCTTCACCGTTTCTCCGGTTTTAGTAGTATATCTTTAAGACGTTTTCTTCATAACCAATGCGTATTATTTTACTATTATAGATTATCAAAATCCCACCAGTTCGTCTCCCATTTCTCAAAAAAGTCTCAAGCTTTTGACTTGTTTGACTGATTGTAATCTTTTTTAATCCCATTCCTCATGCTTTACATTTTATAGGTTTTGACAAATGGAATCGAAGTGAAGTTGCAGAGGAATGCACTTAGTGTCATTGAAGCTCCTACAGGGAACGAAGAAGACGATGATATTGAAGTCGAGCATATACAATGGAATAATCCCTCTCATATGAGTGAGTTTAGTTTCCTTGTCGGAAATCTGTAAAGACATGTTCTTGTGTGTGTGTTAAGACATGTTCTTTGATTGTTTTTTGCAGTATCTGATGACAGTCTAAAGACTCATAAGGCGAAGCAAAGAGGATACAGATCAGCACGGTTATCACAAAAGACAATGTGCAGGGCCTTATCTTGTGACTCACACTCAAAAAGGCAGAGTATTACTCCTCGTGCTAACATGGTAATATATGCCTTTGGAAACTGTGGGATATGCATTTGAATGTTTTTTGTTAACTTGCTGAGGAAATGTATGGTTTTAAAGCAGAAGGTTGATCTTAGCAAATTGGATATGCCTGCGTTACAGAGATATATACAACATTTTAACCTCGTGAGTCAAGAGTAACAATCTCCTTTTTTGTTCTACTCTCTTAGTTACTGGTAAAGCTGTAAAAGATGGTTTTTGTTTTTTTGACAAGATGTGACTCTCTTTTTGAAAGGTGGATGCACTTCCTAATCCATCAAAGGAGCAACTACTTGACATTGTTCAAAGACACTTCATGGCTCAGGTAACATTCTTGAAATCAAAAAGGCCAAAAAGCTACAATATCTTTGTGATATTTGTCTCCTCTCTGCTTTATAGGAAATGGATGAGCTTCAGGTTATTGTGGGATTCGTTCAAGCTGCAAAAGGAATGAAGAAGGCTTGCAGGTGGAAATCAAAAGAACATCAGAAACACTGATCTTAACAAGCTCCTAGATAGGCTAACAAACCCCACCTCCTTTGGACCTTATCCAATCTGAGTTTTAACCATTCCATGGCTTAAACGTTGAGTATAGTAGTAAGTTAAAGCTGTCTCATGTGTTAATAGTAGATGTTGTTATTGCTCATTCATGTAAGTATATCAAAAGCAGCAATGACCTAAAAACAAAAGAAGCCCTCTAATCTTTAATCAAAGCATCCATCTTTATTTGTCCATCTATATATTGATGTTAGCATGTAAATAAGTACTGGAAAATGTCTTCAAAATCAATCATTCAAAAGAATACTAATGAAATTAACAATGCAAATGAGATGCGTAACAACTACATACTTAGAAAAAAAAATCATCATCTTTCCGTACATAAAAGAAACATGAAACAGCAACCAAACCGGAATCTAAACCGGAACAACCGGTTTTCAAGACCGGGTGGGACAGAAAGTGATCAAGTAGTTAGCCCCGGCACAAGTAAACGTACTTGTCGCGTCGTCATAAGCGTAGCTGTAAGCGCTAGGACAAGCGTTCTTAAACACGGCCGAGTAACGCGTCGGAGAACAAGTCTGCGGCGTCGCGTGAGCACCGGTGCAGCAAAACTCCGGCGAATTAAACGCCGCGCAAGCGCTCTTACACGCCGCGACGGTTCCGGTCTTCGGATCCATTATCCTAAGCTCGTTAGGACAAACCGCGTTGACGTCGGCGACGCAGCCGGCGTACTTGCAGTCGCCGGAGCCTCCTTGCGGTTTTATCCCCATCTCGACGTTGTAACCGTCGACGAGACTCACGTCGTAGAAGTCCTTGCCGGAAACGCCCGTTCCGACGGTGAACTCGGCTAGAGTTGTCGGAGGAACTCCTCCGCCGATGCATTTGAGGACGCCGCCGCAGTCTCCGGTGACGCAGTTGCCGTTGCCGGAGAAATCGAAGCTGCAGCCGGTGCGAGGCCAGAACCGGCCTGACCATCCTTGAGGAGCGGTTAGCTGTTTGGAAGCGCCTGGAGTCAAGGGAAATCCGCCGTCGCCGAGGGTGTTGCTGTTGCCGGAGAGGATTCCGGGCCAGATTGTGTAAGGACAGCTGTTCTGTAAAGTGAAGACGGTGGCGGAAACAGCAATGCTGCCTGCGGGTTCGAAATACAGAAACCAAAAATGAATAAAAACGGTTAAATACGACTAAAACAAAAACAAAAGCGAAAACTTTCTTAAAACTATAAAGTGAAACAGAGCAGAGAGTGTTGTTGTTGTTACTTGTGATGAACACGAACAAAAGAATGAGAGCACTGGAGAAATTCGCCATCTTTTGTGTGTTTATATGTGATGTGGATGGTAGCGATTATGAATCTGATTGTAATGCTGATGATGAATGTACGTTACTCGCACCGATCCTCTATTTATAAGTGCTGGTTCGAGGGTAGTGCTATCATTTCTTCATTAATTATTATTTTGATGAGTTAATTACAGTTTATGGTAAAAGAAAGTGATTGTGGTGATTTTTTTTTTTGTTAGCTCTTGAATTTTCTTTATTTTGGTGTTAAATTTGCTATGAATTTATTTTTACATTGACGGTTTAAAGAAAATAAAGTGGGTCATTATTACGGATTCATGAATATTAAGTTGATTCAACAAAATAAATGAATATCAAGTGGACAGTAATGGTGAAACAGCATGCCCTATTAACTGCTCACCGTATTAAGCAAATTAACCATTTTCACACGTTCGCATGAAATTTCGTTAAATAAGAACGAATGAACAACCCACAACATCCCGCGGAAGTAGAAACTGTCTTTCCATGATCCCATCTTTCCTGTTGTTCGATTTTTATTTTTAACGTTTTCATTATTCTTTTTATTAGTTAATTTATTTATTTACAGTATTTTTCCGATAGTTTCTAGGAAACATGCCATGAGATCCGATCATTAAAACATAAAAACATATCATCTGTTTTGTTGAGAAAGAGCAAACAACTAACATGTACAAAATTCTTGAATTCATGAATAGGCTCAGAAGTAGCAAAGTTGGAGACGAGATATTTATTTTAGATTCAATATGTTGAGAAGACTTGACTTGTGTAGGAGAAAAGAGTTGGTTTAAAATCGTGACGATTAGGTTTCCTTGAGTTAGTGGTAAACATATGTTAATGGGTCAATATTAAATAACGAAAATTCCTTTTTATTCACTCGAGATCACATTGTCTACACGATCTTAAGCATTTTTAGCGGTCATGGCTGTAGCTCTCTCTCTCTCTATCAAGCATTGATAGCTGTTGAAGTTTTATGAACAAGAATTTAAGCAAAAAAAAAAAAGGTTTATGAAACAAGAACGGTTTGTAGGTTAGTTAAGTGGGTTTGATGAATTATGACAAGCAAAATGTATCTATTACATGGTTTGGTTTTGAGTTTCTTCGACTCTTTCCCAACAAAAAAAGGTATAGAAGGTTCAAAGTTGGTTCTAAAGAAACTAACCTGATCTCACTTGCACCTACTCAGACAACTAGATAAGAAGATAAGATGACATGTGACCAAGCAGGGTCATGTAAATAAAACAGGAGATGCTATATATATGCTCTTCCTGGAAAAGTTGATCTAATGGAGCAGTTAATTAAAGAAGATAGCATCATCCTTTTGGGACAAAAATGAGTTCTATGCTTCTTCCTTTTGACAACATGAATGCTAGTGAAATCACTGAAATGTTGTTGTTTTTAACTCAATAAACGCAAGAGATTCTCGTTTACACAAAGGGATGTTAACAGTGGGATTCACAGGACACAAAGAGATAGACGCAACCAAAATGCAATTAAGTTAATTGAATATGTGAGTTAATCAAGATAGCAACATGTAATACGATTGATAAGTTATAAAGAACTAACAATGAAAAATGACAGCACAAGAATCTTTTCTCCGTAAATTTTTTTAAATTATTTCTTTGTATGCAATGCAACAATGCAAGGAGTGTTTAAAAACAGAATACTTGAAAAGATCTTTGAAAACTGAAAATGATATTATTCACCCTTCCGTACATCACAAGCAAAAGAAGCATGAGGGAGAAACTCGACCCGAATTTAAACCGGAGCTCAGGTTTTTAAGAGCGGGTGGGGCAGAAAGTAATCAAGTAGTTAGATCGGGAACAAGTGAAGATGCTTGTCGCGTCACCAGCGTAGCTGTAAGCGCTAGGACAAGCGTTCTTGAACACCGTCGAGTACCGACTCGGACCACAAGTCTGCGGCGTCGCGTGAGCACCGGTGCAGCAGAACTCCGGCGAATCAAACGCAGCGCACGCGCTCATGCACGCCGCGACGACTCCAACGACGTTCTGATCCATGATCCGAAGATCGCCAGGGCAAATCTCGTTGACGTCGGCGAGGCAGCCTGCGTAGTGGCAATCTCCGGTTCCTCCCAAGGGTTCGATCCCCATCTTGACGTTGAAACCGTCGACGAGGCTAACGCCGTAAAAATCCATCTCTGAATCGCCTGATCCGACGGTGAACTCGGCTAGAATGGCCGGAGGAAATCCGCCGCGGTTACAGTTTAAAACGCCGCCGCAGACTCCGGGGACGCAGCTACCGCGACCGGAGGCATCGAAGCTGCAGCCGGTGCGAGCACAGAAACGGCCTGACCATCCCGGAGGAGCAGTGAGCTGTACGGAAGCGCCAGGAGTCAGGGGAACCCCGCCGTTACCGAGGGTGGTGGTGCTGTTGCCGGAGAGAATTCCAGGCCAGACGGTGTAAGGGCAACTGTTCTCCAAAACGAAGATGGTGGCGGTACCGGCAATGCCGCCTGCAAAAGGAGATGGTTTAGACTGTAATTGCCAAAGGGGAAGTATTAAGACATAAGTGAAAGTGAAACAGAGAAAGAAACGATAATAGAAAACAGTTGTTTTTGTCGTTACTGCTTGTGATGAACACGAGGAAGAGAATGTGAGTACCCGCCATTTTTAATCGATTTTGTTTGTTTGTTTGTTCATGTGATGTGGACACTGTCAAGGATATACGGTTACTGACACTGTCAAGGATATACTGAAGTGCTGTTCATTAGAAGATTTAGTATTCTTGGTTGTGCTATTATGATGTACTCCAGTACTCAGTAAGTTTACTAGATCTGATATACACGCGTTAGATTAGAGTATTCAATCTTCTTTATCTCTTTATGAATCAAAAAATATATAAATACGCGCTGTTAGCCCATCTTCTTTGGCATATGTTATTAATAAGTTGAACGCATCTCATGAGAAAACATGAATAGATGACACAGTTGTGATTCATTAACTGATCTCACTTGCACGGTTGCACCTAATAAGATAAGGTGACATATGAACAAGAAAAACGCATGCAAAGAAACCAAGAGAGGGAGATGCTACCTGAAAATATGAGTTCTATTACCGACTAAATCATATGCTATACCTTTTGACAACAATAATAGTTATATAACCTATTGTAGTTTTTTTTTATTTTTAACTCAATGAACACTTTTAGCCCTTTAGGAGAAAAGAAGAAATCTGTATATGTAGTTATTCTCTTTATCTCCAGCATTTATTTGAGTTAGAGCATCTTTATCCGGGTATACTAGAGGGTTTCTTAGCGTGTGGATCCCGCGTAGGACCCAATTTTTTTTAGGAAACCGGTTACAAAAACTACTAAACAGTAGTCGGTTTTTAAGGGTTTCTTACACTGTTCGCGGGCTCCACTAACACGTGGCGGCTCACGATTGGTTCGTTTTTTTTTTTTTAAATTCGAAAAAGTAAAAAAAAAAAAAAATTAAGAAACCCCATTTGGCAAGGACTTCTTTAATTTCATCTTCCTAACATAGCAAGAAGACAAACTCGACCCGAGTCTAAACCGGAGATCCGGATTTTTAAGGGCAGAAAGTGATCAAGTAGTTAGACCGGGAACAAGTGAAGGTGCTTGTTGCGTCGTCATAGGCGTAGCTAAGCTTTCTTGAAGATCCTCGAGTAATCCGTCGGAGGACAAGTTTCCGGCTTATCGAAAGCTCCCGTGCAGCAATATTCCGTCGTGTTAAACGCCTCGCAGGCGCTCTTGCACGCCACCACGTTGTTATGTGGATCCATGACACGAAGCTCGTTAGGGCAAATCGAGTTGAGGTCGGAGGAGCAGCCTGCGTATTTGCAGTCTCCTTGAGGCTTTATCCCAATCTTGACATTGTAGCCGTCGACGAGACTCACGTCATAGAAATCAGTGTCTCCGATGGCGAATTCGGCCAATGTGACTGGAGGAACTCCGCCGGCGGCAGCACATTTAAGAACGCCGCCACAGTCTCCGGTGGCGCATTTGCCTTGGCCGGATGAGCTGAAGTTGCAGCCGGTACGAGCCCAGATGCGGCCTGACCATCTCGAAGGAGGGGTGAGCTGTACCGAAGCGTTTGGACTTAATCGAAAACCGCCGTCGGAGAGGATGTTGCCGGAGAGAATTCCCGGCCAGACGGTGTAAGGGCAATTGTTTTGTAAAGTGAATTCGGTGGAGGAACCGGCAATGTGGCCTGCATTTTTCATCACACAAACCAAAGTTATTAAAATGAATTAAAAGAACAAGCCAACTAGGAGTTTTGAAATCCAGTTTTGCTGAATTTCTTACTGATAAACAATTAACTTGTGCATTTTTATTTTATTTTATTTTTTTGCAATCATTTTAAAATGTTTCAGTAGAGTTTATTACTTAAAACAATAAAACGTAAATCTTTTTAAAAAATAAATAAATGATATTTTAGTATGGTTTAACAAAAAAAATCTTAGGGGTGGTTTTCAATCATGTGTCTTGATAGAATTTAAATGTAATCAAAATTTATGTTATAGGAATGGTAATTTTACATTTATTTTTAAATCAATTGTTTTTAGATATGTTATTTATAAATCTAATTTAAAATCTGGTGTTATTCGACGAATGATTAAAATTTAGTGTTATTCAATTTTTAAAAGATTTTAAAGTTATTTGTGTTTTAACATTGATTTCAAATCATTTATTATGGATTCTAATGAACATGAACAAATGAGTGAAATCAAAATCCAAGACATACTGAACATTTTCGACTTTATCAACTATAACTATTTTAAAATATTAAATTTTAATTGATTATAAGGGGCCTATTAGAAATAGAATAATAAGTTTGGAAAGAAAAATATTCCATTATATATAGTTATTTGATATTAAAATAATATTCTGGGTTTTTTTAAAATATTTTAACATTTTGATTTGTAGATTTTTGTTTTAAAGTTTTCAAAAATCAACCCATGAATTTTCTCATGATTCTAAGATAATAATTTTGTTTATTTAATTTTCTTTTACAATTACTAGGATTGCCAACCCCCGCGAACCGCGGGGGAAGATAGCAAACAATAAAAAATATAATGTTCAAAATTTGATTGTAATAGTTAAATTTTAGTTTGCAATAATCAACCCGGTTAAAATGGTTAATCAAATAATATTGCAATGGTTAATAATCCAAAATTATAATAGAACAACTAAAAGTTATTAATACTTATATAAAAAAAAAAATATTTTTTCAAAGGTGATCAATCTTTCATTTTCTTTTTTTTTTGTTTCACCTATTCTGTCGGAAACTGAATAAAAGTCTTTGTCCTTCTGAAAGTAATTATTATCTCTAACAGTCTAATAAATATATTTTTTAAAACTATACATTAGATTTGAGAAAAATACCTTTTTAATATTTCTAAGTTTTTGGTGATTCTGTAATACTTTAAATATTTAGACAAAGTAGGATAAATTTATTTATAAGTTTTAGGAGTATTTTGAAAGTGATATTTAAATCAGATTATGCTATACAAATTGAAATATATAATAGTAAGATAAAATTAATAAGTAATTATAAATGTACTAGTGTTATATTAAGTATTATAAAATCCCACTTTTAAATTGTAATAGAATTCCAATAGAATTCCAACTAAACTCTAAACATCAAATTTTGTATAATTTCATCGCTAATAGGATTACCCTATTCCATTAAATTTGATGTTTGTGAAAAGTAATATAATAATTTAGTGTAACATATTCATCATATGAAATTATAATTAAATATTTATTCTCTTTTTAATACTGATATTTACTTTTTGAAATAAATTTTAAAATACATATATATATTTGTAATTAATAATACATATGTTAAAAACTAAAAAATAAAATAAATAAGTATATGAAATATATAAAACTAAATATTTATTTAAAATAATGTAGAACACTATAACACAAAGTTTAATGTTTTGAATGGATATAATAATTAAAGTATATTACTAAAATACCAAAACTGATATTATTTAAAAAGAAAAAATAGTGTCATAGATGGACGCAATGTTTATATGGATTCAAATTTCATAAATGACAGATTTTTTTTTTATAAATTTTTATATTGTTGGTATTTACAGCATGAAAACTATTAGAAATATATTTCTTTTAAACATAATTAAATACATGATCATCTCACTATTGTAAATTTTAACTCAAGTATTGCAATTTCTACAAATCCCCTATATATTATTTGAGAAGCATTACAACTTCTTTTTGTAGCCACATGTCATCACTAGAATGATTCTTAGAATCATTAGAGAAATTTGTTGATTCATCTAATTATATAATAAGCTTTTTATTAAACTAAGCAATTTCCACAAACATGTCCTTATTTTTCCTGGTACTTATTGACATCATTTTGAACTTGCTTGTTACAAAATTATAAGCTTCTTAATCAAATAATCGACACTCTTCATAGTAATATGCTAATTTAAATTTGTACTTTTTCTAAAGAGATAAAATTATATTTCCAATGAATAAACAATAAAAACAGAGCATTTTTATATTTATTATTACTAAATGATCAAGTTCACAAAATATAAAGTTTATATTATAACCACAAATAGTCATAATATTATAATTTCACACTTTTTGTGTGTGTATACATTAAGAAAAACCTTTTTTTCCTCCCTCTTGGCCAGAATGGTCACTCCACCTGCACATCTTCTCATCCTACGTGCTGTTACCCTTTCATGACAAGTTTCAAGCATCGCTGGTTCCAAAAGTAACATCATGAATTTTTTTTTTTTTTGAATAAACACATCGTTGGTTTTTTCATATTATGAAGAGACTATATCTGTACTGTAACGCAATGATTTAGAAACCTTGTACAGATTGAAGGCTAACTTTCCACTTATTCTTCAAGTACAAACCTCCCCACTTAAACTCTCATGCACAGACAAGTGCCGCGCTTGAGAATTATCAGTTTACTGAATAAGAAGAATAAATACTTAAGGTATTAGCAATTTTCAAATCAATTATGGCGAAATGTCATGAACCAATCACTGATGAAACATAATCAAGAAAATAAATACGAAACTCGAGTGAACTGCAATACAAAAACTGGGTTAGAATATCAAAATCAAAGACGAAAGAGCGAGAAGGAAATTTATACGCAGATCGCTCGTCGGCCAAAAAATAAGACACAGTTCACTCCATCTCCTCCCACACACTACTGACGTTTGGAAAAGACATATGTTTCCTTCAATTCTAAAGAAACAAATATGCTTTGCTCAGAACCGATCCTTATCAGAAACGAATGAAGGGGGTTGCGTCCACCAATTTATTAAGTATATAACCGGCCACATACTTCACCAAACTTTCAATGGTCTAGCTGTTAGTTGTCCGCTGTAACTATGTGAGAATGGATATCTCATTATGTGCAAAAAAATCAATTTTTTCAGCCATTTTTTTTGTTTTGGCATTGTAGCCTTTAAAAGTCTACGCTATTATATATAGATCTTTCACTTGACAATTAAAATGTAATACAAAATTTTTTGTGTTTATGTTTTTGTTACATAGATTTTAAGAATGATATTTGTAAAATTGAGTATTATAAGTAAAATTAGAGAGAATTTATTACAAAATTAATAAAAACTAAAATAAATCGAATAACAAAAGATTTTGCGTGGAATTTAGAAGTTCATAGACCAATACCAAAATATTCTAATAAGATTTTAAGAATTCATAAACCAATTAGCAATGAAATTTTTAAATTTATAATTCCTTCAAAACTTAAATACCAATAACCCTCTCCCCCTTAAAACTTTAACAATTTGAGTTTACATCAATTGAATAACACAACACCGTAATGAAAACCAAATAACTTCAAATTCTAAATTGAACGGTGGTATGTCATAAACCAAAACTAAAAACCAATAAAAAGAACCTGTGGCGGGGTAGAAAGTGATCAAATAGTTATTATCTCCTTGGGGTTTTACTCCCACCTTGACATTGGTACCGTCAACGAGCCTCACGTCGTAGGAATCCTTTTCTCCATGAGTAAATTCTGCCATTGCAACTGAACTATCTCCGCCGCAGTCTCCGGTGACGCAGTTACCGTGGCCCGATGAGTCGAATTTACAGCCCGTACGAGCCCAGACGTGGCCTGACCATTCGGAAGAAGCGGTGAGTTGAACGGAAGCGCCTGGATTCAACTGAAATCCCCCGGCGCCGAGGTTGTTATCGTCTATTCTTGTGAGAGTTCCTTGCCAAGCGGTGGATGGACAACTGTCTTCGGTAGCGAAAGCAGCAACTCCGCCTGCCGTCAAAAAGAAAGAATAATAATTATAAGAACTAAAGGATAATAAAGAACGGTAACTATGAAAATTTAAAAGAGCTCTTTTCTCTCTCAGTCCCGATTCCCGAAGCAGAGTCGTGCGTTGTCCGTCTCGACGCGTCGGGTCCTCCTCTCCATCGTTTGCTCTACTCTTGTTTTGTTCCTGTTTTTTCGTCACTTTCAGTTACTGGTTTTGTGTCCTCGCCGTCTCGAAGCTCTGTTCACCAGATCTTCTCACCTCCTTGTACCAGCGGAGTCCATGCCTGAGTCTCCTCTGTTCACCGCCGACATCGTACATTCGTCTTCAACCATCGGCGCCGCTCTTTTCTGTGGAAGCAAAACTACCAGATCTACTCCTCCCGAGTGTTGGCTCGCCAGATCTGAAGGCTTTTGTGTATCTGAAGCGCCTCCACTACTCCTCGCCACCTTCATTTACGACGAGATTCTTCAGTTCTGTATAGCAAATCTGTCACCAACCCTTGTCATCTGTCTTGCTGGTCTTGGTACTGCCGTGTATCCCGTCTCTGAGACATCACCGGCTCACCAAAGATATTGTGGAGATAATCCTTGCAGAGAATATTTATTGACATCTCCGACAATGTCAAGGTTCTCTCAAGTTTCCATCGTCAAACCCAGTACCTTTTCAACAACACATCATCTCCTCCGCGCTCCGTCCAGTCACATTGAGTCTCACCGGACTCAGGAGGTTGGCAGCTACAGCTCGCTCCGGCGAATCGAGAGACGGCGCACGTGAGTCACCCACACGACAAAACCCTAATTGTCTTTGTGACTATTTTGGGCGTGGGCTTTGGTTTTTGGTGTGGGCCTAAGTTTTACAGATTTAAAAATTCTATTTGGGTAATGGGTCTCATAACCATGTTGGCTTCGCTTCGTGCATTTTCTCTGAACGTTATTGAGTCTGCTGATTGTTGGTTGAGGTCTCTTCCGGTTACTACTAGCGGCCTCCGACACGGTAATGTCGAGGGGTGTGGTTCTGACTCGATTATACCATCCGCTACATCACTAGACTCCATCTTGCCAAGCGTCTCCCTCCGACAACTACCTCCGACAAAGTCAACCATTCTGTTCGGTTCAATGCCAAATCCACCGATGGTTTCGGAGAATAAAATTGGTTCAACAACCTCCACATCTTGCTTATCGATTGTGTTGCTCTCCGGATCAGTTGAGATTCACATAGTCTCCCGGATCAATATAGTCGGTTCTAGAGCTGTTCTCATACGTTTGAAGAGTTTATTCTTGATGCGACTCTTCGTGGCGCTAAACCTTGAGTTTTCATCACTCATGTTTCTCTCCAACAATTCAACACTCGTAGAGCTATTTCCGGCAACCTCCAGTCAAAAGAAATCATCGGCATCGTTAGCGACATCCGATCGATCTCCTCTGGTTTTGCATCTGTTTCTTTCTTGCATTTCTTAGCAAAAGTGGCTCTTCAAGCTCATCTATCTGTGTAATGACTTTGGGTTTGAGCCATCTTTGGGTTCAAATCTCTTTCTTAGTTTCTAATTAAAATTTCTGTGACAAAAAAAATAATAATTATAAGAACTATTCATACCAAAAAAAAAAAGAAATTATGAGAACTATTTGCCGACAAAAAAGAAATTACGAGAACTATTTGTGCAACGACTAAATATCATATTTACTGTGCAATGAATTGAAACATACTGTACTTATAGAAGACGAAAAAATCATCAAAAGGAAGCTGACATGGAATTGTCCTCTTTTAGAAACAGAGGAGATAAGATGATGTAGAATCTAATAATGAAATGAGAAAGATAAGACAGAGGAGTGTTTTGTAGTTACTTGTGATGAACATGAAGAAGAGAATGTGAAAACTGGAGAGATTTTCCATGCTTTCTGATCGGATTATATGGATGTGTGAAATAAAAGTATATATTAATCTGGACCTTCCGAGTACCTAGAGCTTCTCAGCTTACTTCAACTTGTTTGAAAACAAGGATTACTGTGTGTATTTGGCTCGAAATAAATAATTTGAAAATGGGAGGCTCTCGGATTTACTTCAATTCGTATGTATTTGTTTAGAAAAAAACAAAATTTGAGAATGACAAATCTAAACTTGGTAACTCACCATATGTCACATAAGTCTATACGAAAAAAAACAATTTGACGAATGAGAAAAAGTATTGCAGGTCTTTATTGGTCGGCGGATTCATTAATACCACCAATTATGGTGAAAGACTTCTTCACCAGCAAAGACCCATAATTCATGGTGGGGGGGGGGGGACTCCATCAAGGGAGACTAATAGAATGGTTTGAGAAGAGAAGACTGGCTAAATAGACATAAAGACATAGAGAAATTTGGAACTTTTTGTGGAAGGAAAGATTAGTTGCCTTACTTAAAACTTGCCGTGACGATGAGTTTCCTTGAACTTGCTGAATGCATCTCATGAGAAAACATGATAGTTGACACGGTTATCATTCATTACATAATACAAACATCAAACAATTTAGATTTTCTTTTAAAAACTTCTAACGACAAACAGTTAGAATTTTATTAATTGAAATATAGTCAGAATACACAATTGGATTTAGGCACGAAAGAGAATGAAAACAAACAGTTAATAAAAAAATGCCATTTGGTGGCCCTTTTGAGCAGGGAGACCAGGGGTGCCACCGCCCCGGATAGGGCTGGGCGAAAAATCCGGATCCGAAGAACCGATCCGAACCCGATCCAAAAAGGTAGTATCAAACTCGAACCAAAATTGATTAAATATCCGAACGGATTCAAATTTTTGGTATCTAAAGAACCGAAACCGAACCCGACCTGAACCGAAGTATCTCGGGTACCCGAATGTAACCAAAATAGATTTATATACATAAATATATTACTTATTTTTAGATTTAATATATATTAAAAACATCCAAAATATATAAGATACTTTTAAGTTGTCTAAAATATTTCAAAATATACATAAATAGTCAAAAGTAAATGTCTAAAATAGCTAAAATATATTCAAAACACCAAAATGCTTGAAATATCTATTGATTTTCTATCCAAATATTCAAATCAAACTAATTTATATGTTAATTTTAGGTATTTTGACATATATTATACAAATTTATATGTAATATATTATTATTTGTTATAGATTTTGAGAAATTTTAAGCATATAATGAGTACAAAAATTTTAAAATAATTTAAATAGGTTATCCGAACCCGAACCAAACCCGCAAAGATCCGAACCGAACCCGATCCGAAATTTAGAAATACCCGAATGGGGCTGAAATCTTTAAATCCGAAAATCCGAAACCCGATTAGATCCGAACCGAACCCGAATGGGTACCCGAACGCCCATCCCTAGCCCCGGATCCAAGGCGTGTACCTCTGTATATTAATAGTTAAGGGGTTCAGTTTTTTTTATAGATATATATATTTTATATAGAAAAATCATAACAATAATAAATAAAATCGAAATTGACCCAAAAATATTTGATATGTATTTAGTTTTGTTTTCATCACAAAATATACAAAATATTACTAATTAAATTTTAAAAATATTTTAAATATTATCTGAATATAAATTTTAGAAGTTAAAAATAAATAAAATTTTGACCTATGGTCTATAACAGTGTTGATTCGGCTCTGCTTTTGAGCTACCATATTGTTACCCGACCTTTTAACAAAACCATGAGTAGTTTGTCATTCTATATACCAACATCTATTAGAAGATTATGCATTTAGGTACAAATTATGCATTTAGGTACAAATGCATGATCTTCTAACAATGCCGGTATATGAAATATAACATAAAAATATTTGTCTCCAGAAATCATTATCATTATTTTATTTGTAGGCCATAATGCAAATCAGCTGGGTGCAACAACTGAATACACAAGTAAAACCATAGAAGTGGAAGAAGATATTCATCTTCCGTACATAGCAAGCAACCAAAACAAACATGATTAAAGGAGATAAACTCGACCCGAACCTAAACCGAAGCTCCATATATTAAGAACCGGTGGCGCAGAAAGTGATCAAGTAGTTAGCTCCGGCACAAGTGAACGTACTAGTTTCATCATCATAAGCATAGCTATAAGCATCAGGGCAAGCTTTCTTGAACGTCATCGAGTAAGTCGTGGGAGAACAAGTTTGCGGCGTGGAGTGAGCACCGGTGCAGCAATACTCCTCCTTGTTAAACGCCGCGCATGCGCTCTTGCACGCCGCCACGTTGTTCTGCGGATCCATGACACGAAGCTCGTTAGGGCAAACCATGTTGAGGTCGGAAACGCAGCCTGCGTAATCGCAGTCTCCGAACCCTCCTTGCGGTTTTATCCCCATCTTGACGTTGTAGCCGTCGACGAGACTCACGTCGTAGTAATCCTTTTCTCCGACAGTGAACTCGGCGAGTGTGACTGGAGGAACTCCGCCGGCGCCGGCACATTTGAGAACGCCGCCGCAGTCTCCTGTGACGCATTTACCGTTGCCGGAGGAGTCGAAGTTGCAGCCGGTACGAGCCCAGAAGCGGCCAGTCCATCCTGGAGGAGCTCTGAGCTGTACGGAAGCGCCTGGATTCAGCTGATATCCGCCGTCGCCGAGGATGTTTCCGCCGTTCCCTGTGAGAGTTCCGGGCCAGACGGTGTAAGGGCAATTGTTCTGCAAAGTGAATTCAGTGGTGGAAACAGCAACACCACCTGCGTTATTCAGAACACAAACCAAAAACATTTATAAATTAAATTACTGACCAACGACGAAATATTATAATTACTGAGAAACATATTTACAACAAATAAAACGTCCCTGGGGTAGAAACTATTTAGTAAAAAAATTAATAATATTTTTTGGAGACATATATTTATATAAATTGTTTATTAAATTTTGAAGGGTATAGATAGACCAATGTTTTTTTTTTGAAACTTATACATAGACCAATGTTTCATTTGATAATTATGCTACTTTAAAAACATAGGAGGTGAGATGATGTAGAATGTAATAGCGAAAGGTGACCGAAACTGAAACAGAGAGTGTTTTGTAATTACTTGTGATGAACACTAAGAAGAGAATGTGAAAAGTGGAGAGATTCTCCATTGTTTGTTACTCGGTTTTTAGTGATGTGGATGATGAAGGTGATGAATGGCACCGATCCCACATTTATAAGTGAAGGCTCGAGGTAGTGACGTAGTATTTTTCACTTTTATGCGGTCATCTATAGTGACGTAGTGTTATCATGTGTAATATTTTTTTTTTGTATCTTGTAATATATGCTTTTTGCATGTGTAATTATTATTATTATAGTATAGTACTATACTTTATATCTTTTGGTTTTCTTTGTAAGTATATGTCGTTTACAAAATCCCATCCATCTACGTTGGTTTCTGTGAATTTTAGTTGCCTACATGGTTTTTCTTGCGTTAGTTTACTATCAAAATAGACATACTCAAGGAAATACTACCGTTAGATTCAGTTTTGACTCAGCCATGTGGCTGATGCACACGGGAACTTTAGGGTTCATGAGATGTTACGTCATCTAACCCATGCAGTATAAGAATTAATTGAATATCAGTTTATAGATTTTTTCGTTTACGAATGACTAGAAATTTTTGGGTTACATTTTCCTGTGGTGAGGTGTAAACCATGTTAAATTAACTTTTTTTAGGAGAGTAAAGTTCTCCCAACAAGAACTGGATATGCGGCCTTTTACACCTTTACTAGGTGATCTAAAAATTCTATTATTATAGGTCAACTTCTCGTTGTTATAGGAAAAAAATATTGTATTTGAAGGTTTATCACTTTATCCCATATGATATCCATATGAGAATTTGTGAATGCATTCTCAAACCAATTTATTTGCGACCGCTTCCATGAATTATATGTCGCATATAGAATTCATATAGCGAGCTCATTTCTAATGAAAATGTCCTCCATGCCATTTAGGCAAACCGTGGAATCTAGGATGTGAACAAATGGTTAGGACTTTTGATAGTATTCACTACAAGTATAATGTCGGATATATCTTTCGAAATGAGTCAGTCCGACATTTATTATTTGGATATGTGAAATAAAGATATCATTTGGTCCAGCACAAGGATCGAATTATTGGCTTAGTTCAAGTTGTATGGACACAAATATTCCTACGTATTTTGACGCTGGCAAATGTACGAATGGAGGAGAAACAATTCGACGAATGAGAGAAACTATTGTAGGTCCAATATTGTTACTTGGCGGATTCATGAATAACAATAATGCAGAGAGAACATGCTTTTCTAAAGAGGAATCAAATCAAAGACCTCTTCTCCAACAAAGACCCATAATCACGGTGGGCACATTCCATCAAGGTATCTAATCAGGGAATGGGTTTAGAAGACTAACGTGAAAATAGAATCTAGTCCATGAATTAAACTAACTTTGTGTGTGATCAAAGAGTTATTTGCTTAACTTGTACCTGCCGTGGCAATACGATTAATCTTCTGTTCTGGTTGGAAATGGAAAACATATTGGAGACTGATCTTGAATTTTAATGGGTTGAGAAGGCTGACTTAGACAGTCATTAATTTAAAACAACTTTGTGTGGGGGAAAACATTAACTGAGTCAACTAAAACCTGCCATAAGATGGGTTTCCTTGAACTTATTACATTTAGCTAAGGCCCTTTCATTGATGGGTCAATGTCGTCAAATAACCAGAATTCTATTAGTCTCCTTACTCAGAGTTACATTTCCACCTAGAACTTGTTTACATAGCTTTGGGCCCTTTATTTTTTTTTTCTATGGCTGTAGATTTATCAGAGATTACTAGCTGTAAGATTTATTTGAAACAAGAACGGCTAGTTCATAGCTTTCTACAAATAGATTTGATGAATCAAAATGTATCTACAAAAGATGTCTGGTATTTGGTGTTTTCAACTTTCAAGTGCGTCCCAGCCAAAAAGGTGGAGAAAATTCAAATTTGGTGCTGCATAGCGGTTGCAACGCACCGCTCGAAAGGCGCGTCGGATTTGCGTGATGTTGCTTGGTGAGAGATTCGGCTTCTACGGAGACGTTAAGCAAAAGCAAAGAAAATGAGAGCGGTGTGGATAGTTGTTCAGGTTTTGCTCTAATAGGTACTTCTTTTACCCACTGAATCAGAAGTTACATAGAACATCTTTTAACATCAACAGGGGTGTGATCTGTTTCTAACTTGATAAACACAAGAGTTGCAAAGTTCTGTAGCTCTATGACAGTTTGGAAGGCGAAATGAAAGCAGTGAAACTAGCAACACACAACACAGCTTGATGCAACAACAAAGCAATTAAGATAAGAGTCAGATGAATATGCGAGTGTCTAGAGAACGAACAACATGGAATGCAATAAGTAGCTGTAGAGTGTAGATTTAAGAAGTAGCAATGGAAAAAAAGCAGCTCGGGAATCGTTTCTGCCTATAAATTCTTGATATCATTTGTTTGTATATGGAAAGAAAAAATTGTATGCACAACAGAGTTTAGTGGGTTTTTACATCTTTACAAAAATCTCTCTCCTTTACAACAGCAGCCAAAAGAAGGTGAGGGTTGGAACGTGTAAAAAAGTAGCAAAAAGACACACTTATGCGAAGCATAGACCAACATATACTTTAAAATGAATAGTTCGTACAGTATGGGGACATATGTAATTTAATATAACATGGGATTAAAACAGATATAATAGTAAAATAAGAGGGCTACTAACTCACAGTTCCGGCGGATATTTTTACTCTCCCTCGGAATCATTTTTTATCGGGACAAACTTCTCAGACATGCTCCTGTCTCCGATCTTCTCCTTTGTCCGAGTCTCTTCTTCTATCAATCAACCTAAATTCGTTTACATTCCAAGTGATTCCATAGGAGCAATGACGATTTCTGTGAAGCTTCTTCCCGTCTTCTCCACTCTCCTCCGAGCACCATTGTTCTCTCCTCCTCTACCTCTCCTTCCTTCTCTCGGCATTCAATTTCCATCCGCTGCTGCTACATCGCGATTGAATTGCACCGCTCGAAAGGCGCGTCGAAGGATCTGCGTGATGTGCTTGGCGAGAGATTCGGCTTCTGCGGAACACGGAGCTGAGTTCATTGAGGTCCTCGTCATCGGTAGTCGCAAGGAGTCTATCATGGACTCTTGCTTGGATTCTCCTTTCCCTTCTCTTCCTCTCCGCTTCTGGTAATAATACTCAAATCCTCATTAAAGCTTGCAGCTTTCCTTACTCATTCATTAAATTCACCAAATTTAACTTTTAAAGTTCTCTCCTTTTTTTCCAGGAGTATTAGCAGAGACAGCTCTGGAGATTCAGTCTTGCAGCAGAGGCTCCATCACCAAGGTCCATCATTACTTTTATTATTTATTTGAGTTTTGAAATTTGGATCTTTTTAAGCATTTTATAGTGAAAATTAGATACTTCAGTGACTAAGGTTCTCATAGAAATCATAGATTAGGGAGCAAGGTGTTTCATTATGTTCTCTTATCCTGTTACCTCTCTCTCTCTATCTCTTTATGTTTACAGATAATGTTTCCAAGACCATGAATCCAATTGAGCTTATACAGTCACCTCCAAAGGCCTTCATCCTTGTTTGTACTTCTCTTGCCTACCATTGTTTCTCTTCTGTTTTATGCTATACTATTATCTCAGTGCCTTTTGCATCTCCATGTCTGCCACTTAGGATTCTTAGTTTTTTTTATAATATAACTAAAACAAGATACAGAGTGTGCAATTTTGTAAATCAACAACCATGCTTCCTGAATTTTGCATAGGCTCTTACTGAGATGCTACTGGTTTTCAATTTTTCTTCTTCTTGGAATCGTAGTAGTGTACTTGCTTGTGCATCTGATTCTGCTTAAACTCTTTATCCTGACCAGGTGGCTAGTGCTGGATATGGTTCTGATCAGGTTGAAGCTATTAATATTCTTAGTGCAGTAAGATCTGGGGGTAGTTTAGCTGTTGCTGTGCTATTAAGACCTTTCAGCTTTGAAGGTCGAAGGCGTCTTGAAGAGGTAGTCTTCCTTGTTGCTTTGCTACTACAGACCATCAAACAAGTCCAACTGCACTTACTATCTCTAGTTGGAGTCTCTTTTTATTTTATTTTTCTAATTTCCCATGTTGTTTGCAGGTTAACGAACTGGCGAAAAAACTGCAGCAACATACCAGTTTTTGTATAGGTACTTCTCTTAGCAGTATGATAAATTGCCTTGACTACCTTTTGTTCTGGTTGTCCTGATGGCAATGAACTGACTTTAACTTTGGCTTTCTAGATATCGACATTGAGATTTTACTACAGAAGGATTTGGTAACTTTGGATGAGGCGCTAAGAAATGCAAATAATGCTGTTTCGAAGGCAATTAATGCAGCCTCTTCTCTGATAAGTGTAAGCATACTTTTGTCCCCCACAGAATACTCAAAAAGTCATTGTCACTTTTTTCATATTATGGTTTTATACAGGGGATGCATGGAAACTTTATTGACGTGGTGCATAAAGATCTTAGAGAACTTGAAGACTCAGAAGTCACAACGGTAAGTTTTTTTTTTCAGTGGTTTAACATAATGAAGAGAATATTTTTCCATCTCGTTGGATAGTAATTTAGTTTGAGGCTTGTATTCACATCCTTCAACTCTCTTATATTTAGATTTTAGAAAGCTACAAAGAGGCAAAGGTTGGTTTTGGAGTTGGTCACAACCTTAAGACTTCTATTTTACAAGCTATATACGACTGCCCTTTCTTTCGCCCTGGTGTAAAGGTATGTCTAATCTCTTAAAGAACAGTTCATAGAATACTCATTCCTACTACTTAAGTTCTCGGTTTGATTTATTTCTCTTCTAAAGATGTGAATAAAGTAATCTCAGTTATCTGACTATGCAGGATCTAAAGGCCATTATATGCATCGTGGCTACCTCGGTAGCTCTTCAGAAGAAGGACGTGAAAACAATTCTCCGCACTTTTCGTCAAACAATGGAGTACACTGGAGACATCATAGTATCGACTGTTCATGAACCTGATCTAGAGCCTAAAGTCCTCGTCACAGCTTTTTTTATCCTAAGGTATGTGATATTTATGTTTAGATTTTTATTTCTACTGGGCCACTGATAAGCATTAATGCAAGCCTCTTATTCATCACAGTTCTGAAGAAGAAACTTCCAGCAAAGGCAACATTTTTTCTGGTGTTTTGCCTTTTGTTGTAAATATCTTCAAGAAATATCGTTCACAGCTCCAGAAGGAAACAAGTAGTGGACTTGGAGAAGCCCCGGTTGCAGTGGAAAATTCAGCAGCCTCTTCTGGCGTACAAGTATCTAATCAGAGTGTTGAAGGATTTGAAATTGACTCCGAGGAACTCCTAGAAGTTTCTGAGAGTGGTGGTGATAGTGAATACCTAGTAAGAGAGGAGGAACCATCCAGAAACAGTCGTCTGGGTCTTGGAGATGACAATATAGAAGGTAGAAAATCTACAAAATTATGCTTCATTTCTTGTTTATTCATAGGATATTGAAGTGAATATAAGAGCCTCTCTTTTGTAGATTATGGTGCTATCCAGAGGGAGCCAATTGCTAACTGGAGTGTGGATCCGGGATATCAGACTGAGCAGAATAGAGCAGCTGATTCTGGAGACACTGCAGTGCTTAGCCTGGGTGTTGTCAACCTTCCTGTTGGTGTGAGACCTTCAAAGAATCCGAACAGTGGTCTCAGTGTCGCTAGTCAACCCTCTAAGAAAGCTGGTTCAAGAGATGAATCATTTTTCAACTCCAATAGCTCGAGAAAAGGCTCTAGTGATGATACTGCATCTACCTTGCTATCTGAGAAATATGCTGACTTCACAAAGCAAAGAAACTTATCCGCTCGAGCAGCGTCTATGCTGGTAAGTAGCAATGTAGCAGTCTGTGATATAAAATCATTCATTCTCTTAGTAGTGAGTTGATTTCATGATCAAGAGTCATTTTGAATATTTCTTCTCCATTTAGGAAGCTGAAAGAGATTCATCAAAAAGGTGGAGTCCTATTCAAGAGATGCAGTACAGAGGAGGATTGTTCAAAGGAAGATGCCAAGGAGGCCTTCCTGAAGGAAAGGTAAACTTCAATGTTGTGCCTTTATGCTTGAGACCAGCTTTCTTAATTGATCCCAAAAAGTAATGGCTGGAATGTTGCCCACACAGGGTCGTTTGGTACTTGGAGATGGAAGCATATATGATGGGATGTGGCACAACGGTAAAAGATCTGGTCTTGGAACATTCTACTTCAAGAATGGTGACGTGTTCCAAGGCACTTGGAGAGAAGATTTAATACAGGGAAAGGTAACTATATAGTCTTTGATCTTTTCAAATTGGTTTAGCTTATTGAGACCAAACTTGTGCACAAATTGCTTAGTAGTGTCAACAAGTCCCTAAGACAACTGAAATGGCTTTATATTCTGACAGAAATAAAGATTGTAATCAGACAGACAAAACTTGTTTGGTTCTTTTCTTGCAGGGGTGGTTTTATTTCCACAGAGGAGATCGGTGGTTTGCAAATTTCTGGAAAGGAAAAGCAAGCGGGGAAGGACGGTTCTATTCAAAGTCCGGTGAGATATTCTTTGGACAGTTCAAAGATGGATGGCGTGACGGACAGTTTCTCTGTATAGACGTGGATGGAACAAGGTCAGTGACCCCTTACAAAACTCTTTATTAAATAAAAGAACAATCCCACGTTTTTAATTAAATTGTTAATGCCCTTTTCCCTCAGATACTCTGAAACTTGGGACGACGGTGTTCTTATTAGCCGGAAACAAATGGACGCCGGAGATTGATTTCGCCCAACCACCCTTTAAAAAAAGTGTGTTGTAATATGTATAGCGCAGATCGACTTTTTGTCCTTTTTTTCTCAGGATTATTATTACAAAACTCGTAGAAAGGTATTCCTTTGACTTAACTCCGCACGTTGTCTTAATTTTCTTTGATCAGATGTTGTAAAAGTAACGACTTTTTTTTGTAAACGTGCAACCTGGGGAAAGAGACGAAACTTCAAAAGATTAAAGTATCTGAATATTAAAAATTCATTGATAGTTTTCTCTCAAGAGTAACTTTAATTACTCAGTTGTTAAATATCATTATCAGAATCCCATTATGGATTTTACGTATAGACTATACATTCACGTTAATTACATTACAACAACAGAAGAAAAACCTTAATCTCCAGTCTTTTTTTTTTTTTTTTTCCTGAAGTAGATTTCTTTTCCGGTTGATATAATATATTCATTTTTCTTAATAATACAAAAAAAAAAATATTATTGTTTAAGTTTGGCTTAACGAACGCGTCTTGACGTAGAACTTCAAGTAGAGCAACGAGATAACGGCGTTTAGAACGGAGTTAAACAGCCAAGCACCGATACCGTTACAACCGCCGCGTTTGACCAGGTGTATGCACAATACGCCCACGTGGCACACGGTCAAACACCCTAACAACACGGCTTGACAGTTAACGACCAACGGAAAACACGCGCCACGTAACCCGATCGCCGTCCAGAATCTGTAGCCGTACACGACGGCGTAAGAAACGGTCGTTAACAGTATCGCCACAACCTGCACAAACACGGACGGTTCGAATTAAAAAAATCGGTTTAAATTGTTAACCGAACCGGTTAATGACATACCTGGAAGGACTGGGAGTACTCGAGCCAGAGGAAGGAGATGCATAGGAGAGAAGACTGGTTGATGAGCTGGAAGAAGCTGAGCTTACGACGTCGTATCACCGCGAAGAAGGTTCGGAACAAATGAAGGAACCGAGAGAGGTAAAACGCGTACGACCAGAAGAACACGCGTCCCGAAGCGCGTGTTCCCACGGGAAAACAGAGGAACCACTGGAGCGCCGTGGTGCGCGTTCGCCGCCATAGCCAGCGCGTGTCCCTGATCTCCGCGGCGGCGGAGAGGAGGATTCCGACGAAGATCACGGCGGAGATCAGAGCCATGGCTAAGCTGTGCAGAGCCGGGATAGGGCCGAGGGAGAGGCCGCGTCGGCGTCGGGTGACTGCGAGGAGGATGTGGAGAGAGACGGCGGCGATGACGTATGATGAAACGGCGGCGAATAGGAAAAACCACGTGGAGGCGTATGATTGAGTTGGACTCCAACGGAAGTTAACGATGTTAGGATGCTCCGTTAGCCAGTATTTCACGGTCTGTAACGCCATTTGATCGATGTACAGAGATCGAAATCACTGTCGTGTGGTATGTAATGGAGAAAGGAAGAAGCAGTTGAGGAATCAGGTGGGAAAATGAGAGATGCTTTTATGTGACGTTTGATATTTTTTCTCACCGGCTCTCTATTTATATGCTGCTTATTTTTTGTGTGTGTGGAAGAAATAAAATTATAAGACGACACTGAAAACGTCAGCGTCAAAGTCGACATATTACTTTAACGTTCCATCAAATAATTTATGTTTTCATATAACATTTCATATTCTTATACAAATAATTCCGGTTAATATATACATCGTGTGGCTATAATATTTTAGACTTACTATCTAATTGTTCATTTGGAAAATTTTGAAATGTTTATGTTATCCAAACTATGTAATTTTGAAAGTTACATTAGAGTATTTTTAGCCGCCATTTGAACTCAAGCATTTTTATTCGGTGTAATATATATATATATATTGTCCGGAATATCATGGCCCAATGGTAAGGACGGACTCCTTCCTGCACCCAGATTGAGAGTTCGAACCCTACCGGAGGGAACTACCTCATGATGTCTCTGGACACCCTACACGGATATGGATCCATGCTTTAGGGTCCATTTGCATACCCGGAGAGAGGGTCTATCCGTGGACTGCACCTCCCCTTGGAGATTAGTCTGGGTCCTTCATAGGTCCGAGATACCCCCAGATTAAAAAAAAAAAAAAAATTATATATATATATATATATATATGTTTTACATAGGATAACGAAAGTTGATTTTTACTTGCAAAGAAACAAGAGTTTAAAACCAATTAAAATCCTTTGTTCCAGAAGTCATATCTATATTGAATATTATGCATTGTTATCCTCGATTTCAGATCAAATCATTTTTATATAAAACAAATAGTTTAATCCACGTATGATATCGGTTGGATCATCTTCCATTTCGAACCTTCATATAGTTACGGTCAATTTGATTCGTCCGTCATATCAATAGAAGAATAAATTAATATAATACCTTCTTCTAGATCTATTATAAACGATTAACATTCGTGGATTAAATTTATAGTACACTTTGGATCTTTTACTCTGAACCGTAAACACGGTCACTTCATGAAACATTTAAAACGTGTAGCAATGTAAAGCATTATACAACTCCATAAGCAATAATAGACCATCGACATCTTTTTATATATTAAAACAGAATTCACAACTTTAATTCATATGTAGTTTTTTTAAAAAATAGACCTAATGGACCTATTTATAAAAAGTCATGTTACATTTAATCTTTAATCTTATCATTTAAATTTTGGATCTATCAGAAATTTTTATTGGACTATCAATAATTGAATTTAAACAATAGATGATCCATTAGATTTATAGATAGTATAAATTAAATAGATATAATTTAATGTTGTAATAATATACCTCCATATGTTAATTATTTAAATATTTGTCGATGTTAGATTTTAAAATTATAAATATTTTTTATATAAAAAAATCATATTATCTAACAATGATTAATCTTTACTACCTTAAACCAATGAAAACAAATTAACTATATAGTTTATTTTAAAAATTAAACAAAAACTAAATGTTTAATTATTTCTTCGATAATATAAATCTACGAAGCGAAATGTTTATTTTTTAAACTTTTTTCTAAATTTGTGAAATGTTACAATATTTTTGAATATGACAATAAAACAATACTTTACTAATCTATATATATATATATATATATAGCTACGATTTTAATAATGAAATAATAATCCGAAAATATATATATAAAAAAAGATACAAGTACATGTGAAAATTTGAAACAATCTATTCAATGAAAAATATACTGTACACTTATTATGTTTTAAAAATTGATAGACACGTATATATTATAATATATACCAATTTATAATTGAAACCAAAATGTTTATATAAGAATAAATTTAAACAAAAGTCGAGATCTAGTCTATAATTAAGAAACCATCTAAAACTCCCACAAGGTATTATGGTTTTACCACCGAAAGTAGACCATTTTGTCGAATATGTAGACGTTTTTGCTTGTTTGAAAAGAAATTCTCTAAATTAATTTTCTTAAAATAATAAAAGACTCAACTGCAGCAAAACAAAAGAGCAGAAAAGAAAAAGAAACTAGTATTCCCTCTCTTTCAGTTTGTAAAACAAGTATATTAAAATATTTAACTATAACCAACTAAAGAAAAGGAATAGGCAATTATATAAGGGAAAATTTGGAAAAATACCTTCCAAAAAGATTATATTTTGAAAATTACATCATGTTTTTAGCTTTTTGAAAAATACACTTATTTATAAATGAAATGACTAAATTATCCAAGTTAGTGCTTATAATTATCTTAATATCTATATTGATAAGTTTAATGAAAAACAGAAATAGTTTTTAAACTGGCAATTGAAAACATTATTTTAGAAAAAAAAATCAACAACAAAAAATGAACAATAATATATTAGAATATATACTATAATGAGTAATGATAGAGGACGTCAACGCCATTCATTTTTGTGTTCTCCATTTTTACTCAAAGCATAGAGCTTTTTCTTAAACAGTTTTTGAAACACAACTCTATTTTTGCATTGTTACATGTCTGGTGTTATTTCTAAAGGTTAAACTAACCGAAGGACAATCACCATACAAAGGATGGACTAACAGCAAAGAAACACACAGAAAATTTCAATCTTAGAGAATTCTTCGAAATGTAAGAGGTCGTAAAACATAAATCTGGGTATAGAAAATACAGACAAAAAGTAATGGTCATGGTAGAAAATTCATCAAAAAAAAAACCCAGACGACATCTGTAGAAAAGGAGTTCCAAATCAGACATTGTACACAACTCGTATTCAGTTATCAAAATTAAAGAACAAATATTGTTCTAAGTTCCAACAGAAAATGCTAACAAAATCGTGTGATTGAGCAATATAAATTTGATTGTAATCTGTTGGAGAATTTTCTGTTTTGTGAAAACTGAAAAGTTAAGAAAGAATCTTTAAAATATCTTGGAAAACTTAACAAATTGTTTTAAAGTATTAATATGTATTTATTCAAACATATATTATCTCAAACATAAATTATTTCTTAATTTTTAATTTTAATTAAAATTAGGACAAAACTGTCTTATCACACGTAAGAAAGTGTACTTTTCAAAACATTAAAATAGAGATGTATTTTTCTAATTATAAATCATAAATAGTATATTTTTCAAATTTTCTCATTATATAATCATATTTTAAACTTTTTAATTAAGGATGATTTAATTAATTAATTTTTTGTTGTATTTGGACTCTTAGAACAATTAATATTGTGAAACAAAAAAGAGATTTCAAAAATCTGAGTACT
Organism: Brassica oleracea var. oleracea; assembly: GCF_000695525.1. Classification (NCBI taxonomy): domain Eukaryota; kingdom Viridiplantae; phylum Streptophyta; class Magnoliopsida; order Brassicales; family Brassicaceae; genus Brassica; species Brassica oleracea. The sequence continues at coordinate 37,268,279 of NC_027753.1, read as the reverse complement.
AAAATTCTCAATGTTTGTGTTTCGTTATTGGCAAAGTTCTGTTTCTATTTGTTAAAAAACCTAGATATTCTTGTTATCATTTAATCATTTAACACGATTTAAGGTATGCTATTTAATAAATTGTTTGACCGTATAATCAAATCAGTATGTTAATACTACTAATCATCACAAACATAGGGAAGATGACATGATGTCGCCACTCAAGCGTCGAAGTCCAAAGACAGGTTGGTATTACTAGTCACTAGTCCAGGTAGGTGATTAGAAATTAATTTCAGCCATTAATTTGGGTCATGTCTGGGTAGTTGGGCCCGTACAAGGTTCATTTCACGAAACCGAACGAGACAAATGTATATTTGTAACAACAGCAAAAAAAAACAAAAAAATTGTTGGCCGAATAACAGAAACACCCTATTATTCTGTACTAGAAAATAGTTTTTAAAAAGAATTAAAAGTTAAAAAATGGAATAAAATCAGGAGGAAGCTTCCCCAAGTATATTCATAACTCTCTTCCGTTTTTCATTCGCCGAGTCCCTATCTCTCGCTTGCCATCTCACATCAGAAAGCCTCTCTCTCGTCTCGCTAGGTAAAAAAAACAAATCGGGACTTTGAATCATTTTCACTGGAATTTTGATCAATTCTGCATGTTTGATACCAAACCATTAGAGGGTTTCAACTGTTTTAATCTCGTTTCGTTGATTGCGTGTGTTATAGGAACCAATATGTCTTTGAGCAACGAGGAAGACGTTTCGAGCAACTTTGCATGCAACATATGTCTTGAAATGGCGAGAGAACCGATCGTGACACTATGTGGTCATTTGTTTTGTTGGCCCTGTCTTTACAAATGGATCCATTTCCATTCCCAGTCGAAGCATTGCCCCGTTTGCAAAGCTCCCGTCAAGGAAGACAGTTTGGTTCCTTTGTATGGATCCGGTAAGCCATCTTCTGACCCGAGATCCAAGCCCGCAGCTACAATCCCTGATCGACCTGCTGCACCTAGGCTTGAAACCGCTCGTCCTCGGCTCCGACAAAGACATCATCATGAGTCTAATTTCTTTGGAGGGTTTGCTTCAGTTCCAGGTGGGGCACGGTTCGGGAACTTCTTGTTGTAGAGTACGTATCTTGACGAAGCCGAGTAGTCACGGTGTTCTGTTTTAGACAATGTTTTTATAAAACTACACATTGGTTACAAATTTTGTTTCTGAGCTCCATTTTTCTACATCTTATGTTCTCGTATAATAAAGTTTTGAATTAATTTGAGATATTTGATTGTTCGGTCTTCGTCATAAGCTCTTTCTCTCGTGTTATATGTGCATATTGATCTCTACATGAATGTTGATTACATACCAGGAGCCCATAGACCTTTTTCATTTCTATATTCACATTTGAATGCATTACCGAACTGTTTTATGAGATCCATTCCCGATTGTATTTTTTGTGTCATGATAAAAATCTTTTGTAAATTTTTTCTCTAAAATTTGTTTTTTCTGAAACTCGAAATTCATAGAAGTATTAATAAACTTTTAGTTAAATCACTAGACTAACGGATTTCTATTTAGCCCAGAGACCTTATGTCCCAAAATAATTGTTTGTTTCAATACAACACAGAAGTCATTGTTATTATCAGATTATGAAGCCAACTCGATAAACCAAGCGATGGTAGATTGGTGAAAAAAAAGACTTTGGACAAGATGTTAACCCATCAGTTATGAACTTGAATAATGTCATGAACTAAATTACTGTTGTTTGGCCACACATCACATTACCATGTTTTAAGTTTCATTAAAAAAACTGAACTGGATTATTGGTTAATACTGTTTGTCTGTTTCTATAGAGATTAGTTGGGTCTTAGCTAAGAGCCTAAGACGTACCACATGATTGATATCAGAGACGGTTAAATACAGTATGTCTACGTGTATAGTAATACAAAGATTTACTTGAATCTATTTTAAAGCCCATTTAAGGCTTTAATGGAAAGCCCATTTGAGGCTTTAATGGGCCTATTACAATCACTTGGATAGCTGTCCCTCACGAAGCGATAGAGAGACCGAACCTCATCTCATCTTCACTCTTCCTCGTTATCTTCTTGCTTCCTCCGGCGACAATCAATGGCGTTATCGGTTACAAACCTCGCCTCTTCACTCTCTTCGCTCTCTTTCTCCTCCCAGGTCTCTCACGGACCAAACACCCTCTCCTTCCCCAGGTCGAACTATTTGTTCTCACTTCCGGCGAAGTCAGCTCGTCGCGCTTCTCTCTCAATCACCGCCACGGTAGCTGCTCCCGCGGAGGTATCGGAGGACGACACGATGGAGCTGAAGAAGTACGTGAAATCTCGGCTTCCGGGAGGCTTCGCAGCTCAGAAAATCATAGGCACGGGACGGCGCAAGTGCGCCATCGCTCGTGTCGTTCTCCAGGAAGGCACCGGCAAAGTTATTATAAACTATCGCGACGCCAAGGTTAGTAACATTGAATGTGTTTTTTTGCTTAGAGACCTTTTGGTTTTTGGGGGATCTTGAATTAAAAAAAAAAAAAAAAAAGGCTATTTGTTACTTTTTTGTGAATCTTGAAATGTTTTTGAATCAATCTTTTTTTGCAGGAGTACCTTCAGGGGAACCCGTTGTGGCTTCAGTACGTTAAAGTGCCGTTAGTGACACTGGGCTACGAGAACAGCTACGACGTGTTTGTGAAAGCCCATGGTGGCGGTTTATCTGGTCAAGCTCAAGCGATTACTCTCGGAGTTGCTCGTGCGCTTCTCAAGGTGAGTGCTGACCATAGATCGCCTTTGAAGAAGGAAGGTTTGCTCACTAGAGACGCGAGAGTCGTTGAAAGGAAGAAGGTTGGGCTCAAGAAGGCGCGTAAAGCACCACAATTCTCCAAGCGTTAAGAGAAAGAGCTTTTTTTGTTATTATTGTTTGTTGTTGTTTGGATATCAACTCTTCTAAGTACACTCCTTTGTTTCAAGTTTGTGTAGATGAACCAGTCTCTGTGTTGTTGATTGAATAGAATGCTTATGATTGTGACTCGTATGGACTTATCGATCGTGATGAATTGTTTGTTACAGGTTTTCTCGAAAATTTCGTGTAGAAGGCTTTTCTAAAACATATGTAGTTCTTTCTGTTTGATGTAATACCTTAAAATTTCATAAGTGGCTTGTGTTTGACACTCATGGTCTCTTTCTCGATCCTTGGACTTGGTCTCCTTGTCATCATACGGTTTGCCACGAGTGAGACAGTGATGGTCTGATGGATATGGAATATGAAAACCGGAGGTTAGTAGGCTGGTTTAGCTGAGAATGGTGATGCGAATTTGGAATGTTAGGTACGATAGAGCTTACCCACTTTGACTCTTTCCATGCACTTTCTTTCTCTTGCTGCCTTCTTTTCTACTTCCTCTGTTTTTTTTTTCTATGTTTTTGTTTTGCCACTATCATTTATAAGTTTTATTAATCTATCACTTGAAGGAAAACAGAAAACAAACAAAACCTGAACTCTTGGGTGTTCAGCCAACATAAACCAATAGTCTGATACTGCAACTTGTTTTTATGCAATACTACGGGCTGATTGGTAGTTTTTGTAGGTGCTGTCCACCGTCGTATTTATTTCTACGGCAACAAATTTAGAGCAATCAAACTTTAACTTTTTTTTTTGAAACCACATCTTTTGAAATAACCTACAGCTGTATAAGTGTTCTGCAGAGCTAAATATCCAAAGCAACTTTTTATTGTTTTCCGTAAAATTTTACAGCAATAAAATATAAAACCACAGCAGAAAATCTACTGAATTGTTTTTACAGTTAAAAAATTTAAAGCAAATCACGTGTATGTTTACGTAAGAGGGAGAGCAAGTTGATATGTTTACGTCAGTAAGAAAAACAAATCACGTGTATGGTCCTATAGATTTATTGACTACATATATAGTCAACAAAACATTAATTTGTAAACAATTTAATGATTTTGAGGTGTTTATTTTTTCTTAAATAATTTTATTACGTTACTCATCGTCAGCTCATGACACATATCACATCAAATCCATGACTTTTATCAATGTTCATATTTCTGGATCTACTACTACCGTCACGATTCATAAAAAGACACACAAGTGAAGTTATTGTATCAGTGCATGTAAAACGTATTGAACATATGTATTTCTGAAAGATTCGTATTAAAAATGATGTAAATGTTAAAAAAAACAGTGGTGCCAATGCCATATCGCTATCACTTACTGTAGCACTTCGCTGCCACAATTACAACAATAAGATATTGGTATCCAAGTGTCATTCCTTCGATTAAACCGAGGTCACCAAATCTGTATGTACGTATACGTATATAACTCAGCATTATTAACTTAAAAATGGTAAGATGTAAAAAAACAAAAGGAAATATATGAGTGGACGAATGAGTGATGATTATTCATTTTTTGTTTATGCTCAAAGTGAACAGATCTTCCTCTATAAAACATACTTTCAATGAAGCTAAAAATAAAACTAAAAATCTATCTCCGTTAACAAATTGTTTACTTCTAGTTTCATCATCAAGTGGAATAAGTGAGCATCGACCACAGTTAATTTTGACAACTTTTCCAATATGTTGGAATAGGGCGTTTCTAATTACTATACCCTCCGTTTCACATAGATAATTTCTTTAGTATTTTTACACATATATAAATAAAATACATTAAATTACTATAATAAATATATCGTTTTATGTAATTTTCTATAATTTCTAACCAATAGTAATTCAATAAAGTTAATTAATTTTTTTGAAAATCATAATTTTTCATAGAAAATACAAAAGATCTATATTTGTGAAACAAATTTTTTTTTCTAAAACATCTAACTTAATATTTTCATAGAAAATACAAGAGCCGGTGTTTCTTGCACTAGTGGTAATAAAATAAAAGTCACTTTTATCTAACAATAAAAAAATGTTAGAATGATATTTATTATGAAACAAATAGATTATTTTCTAACAAAAATGGAAGTCAGAGCTTTTCTTGTAATAGTTGTTAGTTGTGTTTTCAATTGCTGCAAGTAATTAGATTTTTTTTTATAACAAATAATAAAAAAAAAATTATTTGTGAACTAAGATAACAAGATAAAAATGCTTTCAGTTTGTGATTATTACTATAATCTAAGTAGCTTAGACCTAACAAACTTAACAAATACTCAGTGGATTATATTTTTTACTTTTTTATAAATAAAATAAAATATTGTAAGTTATTAATCAGAATTTACTGTGTTTTCAATTTTTACACTAATTTAAATAAGCAAGAAGGTGTTTTCTTGGGGAGGGGTTGAAAAGGGGAAAATTTTCTGTCAACAAAAATAGTTAAAAAGTTAATTGTAAATTTTATTAATTTGTTTTCTCAGATTCAGGATTAAATAAAATGAAATAAAAAGAATTATTCTGGACATGGATATTTTTCTGAGATTTGGAAGTGTCGATTTGATATAACTCTATAAGCAAAGCAAGTGCTCTCTCTCGCTTGTATGTATGTATCTTTTGACGTCTCCACGTACGAGTTTACGCATCCAGACGCCTCGTTAGAGAGAAGAGAGAGATCGAGATCGAGATCGAGATCGATTTCCTCCCTCTCTCTCTCGTGAATCTCATTTCCCCTTACCGCTAGATTCTCTCTTCACCCTTTTCTCGCCCTTCCTTCTCCTCATTATTTTTTTGTCGTCTTCTGCTCTCTCACAGCACTCTTCTCTTTAGCTATGGTGGGTGGTGCTGCGTCTTCTTCCTGTTACGCATCTCCGCTATGCACCTGGTTCGTCGCTGCTTGCATGTCCGTCTCCCACGGCGGCGGAGATTCCCGACAAGCCGTCTCCCTCAAATCTACCGGGCGGAGTCGTCGAAGCAGACGACAGCTCACCAAATGCTTGGCTCTTTCTGGATCCGGTAGCGTTCAGGAGGCTCTCGTCACTACTTCCTTTGGGCCTTGCAATCACTACAATGCCTTGTCTTCTCTCTTCGGATCGAACTCTGTTTCTCTCAATCGAAACCAGAGGAGGTTGAATCTGGCTGCTGCTAGTTCCGGTAATTAAACATTTTCACTAATCTGGGTTTTTGATTTATGGGTATTGTTTGTAGAGTTGATAAGCTTTGTTTTTGTTAGTAAAGTTTCTCTTTTTTTATGTTTTCTTACACAAGTCTTAGTTCGATGCTGTTATGTGTGTTTATGTTACTTGGTCAAATGATTCAACTTGGAGGTCAAGTTTAATGGGAAAGTATGCTGATTTGGAATCTCAGCTTAAATATGAAGTTTGACTCTTTGTTGTATTGTGTGTGTAATATGCAAAGCACACTTCTGTGAGTTTAGATAAGGAGTATGTGGAACTCAAATGTGGTTTCTGGATAGTGGCTAATTAAGTTAATCTATCATCAACTGTGAATGTGGTTTCTGTTGTAGTAGCTGATCTCTCATCAATCTATAATGTGTCTTTTGTGGTTTTTTAGGTGGAGGAGCCATGGCTGTTGCGATGGATATGCAAAAGGAAGCCAAGGTTGACAACAAACCCCCTACGGAGCAGCGCCGTGTTGTGGTGACAGGCATGGGAGTTGAAACATCACTAGGTCATGACCCAGACACCTTTTATGAGAATCTCCTACAAGGCAACAGTGGTATTAGCCAGATTGAGAATTTTGATTGTTCTGCTTTTCCCACGGTAAACAAATATTATATCATAATTTCTTAAAGCTTTTTCCATTTGATTTTGTTGCTTACTTGAATATATTTATTTATTTTTACTTTTGTGAAGAGAATTGCTGGAGAGATCAAATCCTTCTCAACTGAGGGGTGGGTTGCTCCGAAACTCTCAAAGAGGATGGACAAGTTCATGCTCTATCTTCTCACTGCTGGCAAGAAGGCTTTGGTTGATGGTGGGGTAACCGAAGAAGTAATGGCAGAGTTTGACAAAGCCAAATGCGGAGTCTTGATTGGCTCTGCAATGGGAGGCATGAAGGTACGTACATTCTTGATTCTCGTGTTTGAGCATTTTAGAGAGTATGATGAAAAGAGTTTCAGATCGAGGTTTCTGATACAGGTTTTTCAAGATGCTATTGAAGCTATGAAGATCTCTTACAAGAAGATGAACCCTTTTTGTGTGCCTTTCGCCACAACAAACATGGGTTCTGCTATGCTTGCTTTGGATCTGGTCTGATTTAAAAACAAATTATATGTTATGTAATATTTATATGGATCACCACCACCAGGAACTTAACTTAACCTTTCTTTGTGGTTAATGTATTAGGGATGGATGGGGCCAAACTATTCTATCTCAACTGCTTGTGCAACAAGCAACTTTTGCATTTTGAATTCGGCAAACCACATTATTAAAGGGGAAGCTGTAAGTATTCTCCACGCACTTGGAAGTTCGACTGTTTGGTAGACTTCTGGTTCTAAGTTTATCAGACTATGTCTTTCAGGATGTAATGCTCTGTGGTGGCTCGGATTCAGTTATTATTCCAATAGGTGAAAATTCGTTCTCTTATATTACATTGTTTGCTCTGTTTTTTTAATTCTAAGCTACATGATTTTTAATTTAATATCTTGTGTGTACCAATGCAGGGTTGGGAGGTTTTGTTGCATGCCGTGCTCTTTCTCAAAGGAATAATGATCCCACAAAAGCTTCTCGCCCTTGGGATAGCGTAAGTTTCAGCAATCTCTTGCTCTGTCTTCTTTTCCATTGGCATGTTGCAATACCCTTTTATTGAGTTTTTGCCAACAATAACTCCCCTTACATGTATGTAATGTTGAAAAAATTTTAATGTGAGGAAACGTGTGGCTTGTGGATGGATAATCTTCTAATTTGGTGGTCTTGATTGCATAACAGAACCGAGATGGTTTCGTGATGGGAGAGGGAGCTGGAGTTTTGCTTTTGGAAGAGCTTGAACATGCTAAGGTATATAGCTCATTCGTTCTTGTTGCTGTTCGTTGTTTCATGTGTATTATTTTTCACAAATGAAACTGTACCTCCAAGCTTTTTGTTCATTCTTGCTTATGGAAAAAATAGTCAGAACTTGTGTATTCTGATTTATTTTTTGTTGTTCAGAAAAGAGGAGCAACAATCTACGCAGAGTTCCTTGGTGGGAGTTTCACATGTGATGCCTATCACATGACCGAGCCTCGCCCTGATGGTAGTTTCATTTTCCCCTCTTTCATATTAGTTTTTACTAATTAACTGCAAGTTTTAAATCTCTTTTGTGATTATAACCACAGGTGCTGGTGTCATTCTCTGTATCGAGAGAGCATTAGCTGATGCTGGGATTTCAAAGGAACAGATCAACTATATAAATGCACATGCAACCTCAACACCAGCTGGAGATCTTAAGGAGTACCAAGCCCTTGCTCACTGCTTTGGCCAAAATCCTGAGGTAGCTTTCTCTTCTCCAGGCCTATTCGAGTTCAGTTTATTAGGAGTTGTTACAAGATTTCAAGGTAGTTTTCGTGTGCTTTCCTTAACTGTTCTTGCACAATGTTGCAGATAAAAGTAAATTCCACAAAATCTATGATTGGGCACTTGCTGGGAGCTGCTGGGGCCGTTGAAGCTGTCGCCACCGTGCAGGTAAACACATTTGATATTAGACAAACAAATCATCGTATCTATGAGGGGGAAGAACTGATGTTTAAACAAATATTCGCAACTTTTTCATGTTGAATTTCTGCTGTTTTCTAACAGGCAATAAGGACCGGATGGGTTCATCCAAATATCAACCTCGAGAGTCCAGACAATGGAGTGGTATGTTTGTAAATTTTTTTTTGGCATATTGTTATTCCAAGATGATCATAGTTACGGATACTAGTACATTTAATGTCCACAACAAACTGTTCGCCTGTGAGATTTTAATAATTCTACTACCTTATGTGGTGAAACTGGAGCAGGATACAAATTTGCTGGTGGGTTCTGAGAAGGAGAGACTGGACATTAAAGCAGCCTTGTCAAATTCATTCGGGTTTGGTGGGCACAACTCCAGCATCATTTTTGCTCCTTACAAGTGAAAGCACTCATTGCCTGTACTCCAAACCTGGTTGTGTAACTTGCTGTAAGGTACATTACCCATCCATTGTTCTCTGATGCGTCATCACTGTGGTCCAGAAACACAGTTAATGATTTGGGGATGGCTTTAGATATATAAGATACCTTTGTGCTGTGATGAAGCTGAGTTTTGAAGTGTGTATTTATTCTGTGCAGCGTTTACAAGAACTCCCCATGTTATGTTGTTGTGGGAATCAACACAGTTTGTTAAACTACCAAGAGCTAAGCTAAGTTTCCTTAGGATCAAGATCCGATTGTGCCAGAGAACTTGGACAAAGAGCAAACGTAGCAGAGTTTGGATTTAGCTTCCGTGTGATACCTTTCGAGTGGGATCTTTGTAGCCTTTTTTTTTTGTAGTGTTTCATTTCTATTTGTTAATCATTACAATCTGAAAATTGCCAAACCAATTCTCTGTTAAATTTAGTAACTCTACACAGTTGTTATCAATGCTTCTTCTTAGCTTATCTTAGGAAACTAATCATCATTTGAACTGTTAAAAGTCCTTCTAGTGGCCCAAATTATCCTTGTAAGCTATTTCTACTGTTGAAAACGTGTGAAAGAAAAGCAGACAAAAAAAGGAGGAATCAACTGTGAAAACCAACTTGATTTTTTTAAAAAATCCAACTTATACACCAGATAAATGGATAAACTTTCTCATGTCTCAGCTCAGAACATGCACTATAAGTGTAAGAGAACCATAACTAGATAAAAGTTTCTACAGTAAAAGAAAAGATTATTATTCCTCTAGTAACTGAAGCTTTTTTTTTTAAGCAACTGAAGCTTTATGTTCTATTATTCTTGTGACCCCTCTTGCATAGCCGTGACCACTAAGATCCCCCACTTGATTTTATTTCTTTTTGGCTGCATACTCGAATAATATCCAAACCCTGATGTCTTTTATGTGCTTTTGGTTATATAGTCCTGATGTCAATAGTTTTGTATAAGCTGGGTATGTGTATACAAATTAGATCACCGACTCTTACTTAGTGAGTTAACATCTACAAGAGACCACAATTACAGAACAAACCGAGGGCCAGGGCCGGTCATTGGCCAAACCTGATAAACATTCGATTCAGATCTTTAATTTTTTATACACAGATCTCCAAATTTGAAAAAAAAAAAAATCAAGCCTTCAAACTATTAAAATCTTTATCAAATATGTATAGCCTTTAAAATTTCAGGACCGGCGTGGCCAATACATAAATATGGAGCAGCTAAAAGATGAGAACTGTGAATATGGATCAACCAGAAGACAGATCATAAACAAGGACCAATCAGAGGTCAATATGACAGGAGTTTCGGGACAATTTCGTATTTTTAGATTAGTAATAAATCTAAACAACTTGCATGGTTTTTATATTATATCAGAATAGACCTTTAATATTTGTTTCATCTATTTTTTAGTCCTCAAAAGTAATATTTTTACCGTGTGTTGGATAAGATCTCAGTTATCTTTTTTTTTTTTGTCAACAGATCTAAGTTATATAGAGTTGTGAATATTTGTTTGTACCTAACAGGCTAAACGTGGGATAATAACGAAAGAATACTATTAAATAATGGCAGAGATCAAAGACAGATAGACATGATCGTCTAACCGGAGATGAGAAGAGACGCGTAGCTGTTGATCGCACCTCAAGGCCCTTGTATCATCCATCATTGTGTGCGAGAAGAGCAATAATGGTTTAATATGTGTAGTTAAAATGGACACGCGTAAGGTCAGCATTTGTGGAGGAGACGTGAGCTTCCCGCATCTATTAACGCGCAAAATATCATAGAATTGATTAATAAGGCAAAATCACAAAACGTGATCTATGGATCAAAATGGACAGTGGAGTTTGATACACGGGTTCAGCAGCAAGCCACTTGCCTACTATTAGAATACTACTAGAGGGCCTTCGACACACACGATAGTTAATTAAAACTGAGATTTGTTTTTAGAAGTGCGTCACTATTTTAATAACGCATGTTGATGTTTTAAAATATTAGACGTGGGGTGGGGTGTACGGTGAACTCGAACAGAAGGTCTGTCTTGCCGTTAGAATAAAGTTGGGGCATTTAATTAAAACACGTGTTCTATATGCTTCAATTACTAATTTAATTTAATTTAATTTAATATTTGTTTGGTATCTGCAAGTAGAGGCGAAGAAAGTATAATAAAGAGAGAGAGAGAGAGGTTCACGTTTCTTCCTCATCACAGCAGAAGAAGAACAAGCAACAATTGAAGAAGAAAAGCACCAAGATTTTAGATTCTTCTCCTCCTTGCGATGTCGAGGTCTGCCGAGTGTTGGGAGTTTTCCGGCGAGAGGAAGAGGTTGCTCGAGAAGAAGCCGAGCTTCTCGCAGACATGTAGTCGGTTGAGTCGGTATCTGAAGGAGAAGGGTAGCTTCGGAGATCTGAGCTTGGGGATGACTTGCAATGGTAAACCAATCAAACCCCTTTCTCTCTACATGACCTAGATCTGTTTTTTTTTTTTTTTCCGATTCGAAAAAACAAGCGATTGAAAATCGGTTAAATGTTAACCGGAAACTTAATCATATATGAGAACCGGGAATCAATTTGGTTTTTTTTATTTTATGTTTGGTTTGGATCAAGTTGCAGGAGTTTTTGGTGTGACACGTCAGCAGCCGACGATGATGAATCTCTTCCCTGTTGAAGATTCTTCGGACGTAAAACAGAAGAACGATGTGTTTCCTCGGCAATCAAGCTTCTCTTCCTCCTCTTCCTCTGGAGCCAAGGAAGAAGTTGAGAAGATCACAGAGAATGAGTAAGTATGTTTTGTTTATATGTTAATAGTTACAAAGAATCATGATGTCCATCAGCTTGACTAACTTCTGTGTGGGGTTTGTATTTAACCTTTGAACAGATCAGTGAAGGTGGAGTCTCAATCTTCTGCTCCGTTGACTATATTCTACGGTGGTCAAGTTATGGTGTTTGATGATTTTCCTGCTGAGAAAGCCAAGCAAGTCATTGACTTGGCTCACAAGGTAAGTGCTAAAAGCTTCACAGCTGAAATGAACCGTAACCAGAGTGCTTATACTCATAAAGAGATTGCTTCCACTACCCCAGTTCCAGTTCCTAGTCCTGTGAAAACAGCAGCACCAGAGCCTATCCAGACCCACAAGTCCTCTTTAGCTTGCGGTAAGAGTTATAACATGCCCTCTTTGGTTTCAATCTCTGGGGGGTTCTTTCTTTGGTTTAACTTTCTTCTCTGTTTTTTGATATGTAGAACTCCCAATTGCTAGAAGAGCTTCACTTCATCGTTTCCTTGAGAAGAGAAAGGATAGGTAATACTAATAATAATACATTATTTTTATGTTATTTATCTCCATATTTTGATTTCTTGTCCGAAGCGAGTTTCTTATCACTCAATCTCTAACAGGATTTCGTCAAAGGCACCGTACCAGATAGACGGTTCAACCGAAGCATCTTCCAAGCCTAACACAGCTTGGCTCGGTTCCCAGTAAATCTCTCTGAAAGATCCTTTTGTTGATGCTCCCATCGTTTTACTAATATATACTGATTTTTCACTCCTAGTGGGTTTGTTTGTTCAATGCGCCGAAAAAAACTCAGTATATCAGTATGAAACTAATCCTTATAGTTTTGCTATTTTTTGGGTTTAAAGCCATTGTGTTATATAGACCTTTTACCTCTGCTGTTCTCAGATCATTGGCTTGCAACTTTTGTAAGAAACATCAGTTTCTTGTTTTTTTTTGGTTGTTGTTGTTGACGGCACCTTATTAATATCATCTTTACTTTAATTAATCCAAGAAAGTTTGTTCTCTTCTTTGCTTATTTACTGAGAGAGCTGAAGCTTCCAGTTACGGAGAGTAAATGAAATTTAAAACGTTTTTTGGGTTCTTCCATATTCAGCCCAACCCGAGGAGAATACCAAAATCTCATTCTCTCTTAAAAATACTGAAATATTTGCCCATAGTTTTATATTTGACATACGGTGGTGGGCTTATTCGTTAGTATTTGATTTTTAGATTTGAAATTTAAAAAAAAAATGAAATTGTACAAACTGGAGAATCTTGTAAAAAAGGGAAATACAAGCTCGCTGCAGTAACATATTTTAGAAGTACATGTACATCGGGCAGAAGCGGGCCCGAAGTTCATCTTATCATATAATAGCGTGGAGACGTTATATCAATTCACTTTTTTAGTTTTGACAACGGGCCCGGATACAGCAAGTTGCACATCCAAGGGGCCACAATGGATTGATTGCACATCAGGTCTTTATTTTACCTTTCTTTTTTTTTTTGTTGCTAAAGTCTTTACTTTTACCCCTTACTTTTACTAAAAACGCTTTTTTTTTTATAGTTTCGTCATTTAACATGAAACTGAGGATGGGATATTACTTTTCAAAGATATTTTGAGTTAGAATTATGAATTATTCAAGTTTGGAATTAAGATATATTATTTTTCAAAGATATTTAACATGAAACTGAGGATGGGATATTATTTTTCAGAGATATTATTTTTCAAAGATATTATTTTAACATGAAACTGAGGATGAGATATTATTTTGAGAGATATTTTGAGTTAGAATTATGAATTATTCAAGTTTGTAATCAAGTTGAAAGTGACATTGATTTCAATACATTATCACAATTTTAACAAGGTAGCTGTAGTTTGGATATCTCTATAATCACCTTGACTGGTAAACCAGAATTAAATCCATAGGAGATTGGAGTATAAAGAATTCGAGTTTTCTAGTCATAGAGTTGAAGACGCATGTCTTTCACTTTCACTTGATGGAAATATTTTGGATACATAAATTTGTGAACATCGGTTGTATATACATATAATTTTTTTGTTAAATCATCGCTAGCTTTTTATTGATTTATTTGATTCAGAAGCAAAACATATAGACAATTAGACATTAATCGTTATTCAAAAATCAAACCAAAAGCAAAGCTTCTATACAGTTTGCTTTAATCTAACCAAAATTTTCATTTTTTCATTTTCTTAACTTTTGTCTTCATGTAAAATAGAACGATGATCACTCTTTTTTTTTTACTGTAAATTATTACGCTATCCTAAAATACGAATATCCCGGCGGAGAAACTCTGTTCGCCGGCATATGGAGAGCTCAAAACGTCGACGTTTCTCAAAACTTGCTGTTTAGATTGCTCCTTTCGCTCGTCGTTCATTATCTGCACTGATCTACACTCTGCACTGCAGAATCCCATCTCTCCTCTGCACACAACCCAACAAAAATATAAAAAAATTAGAAATCTCGGGATTTACAATCTTGGATTTGTCTCGAGTTAACAAATTTTATTTTTTTAATTCAGATTCATTGATAAAGATTCGTTATTAATTATTGATCCGCTTTTTTAAAAAAAATTATAATGCGAAGAGACTTACTTGTACATGTAAACGTCTTTGCCTTGAAGTCTCTTCTTACACAAGCAACACGAGTTCAGAAACTCTGTCGGATTATCCCTAAAAACCCGTCTCTTAATAACCGGTGGTTGAACCACCGGTTTATGCCTTCTCCGATCATCGCACCCCGACCCATTTTCAAACCCGTCGTCGCTGTAATACACTTTCGTCGTCCCATCACGGCTCGTCACGCAAGTGTATTCCTCCTCCGACAGATCAATCTCAGGGCCTCGGAATCTCCCGGAGAAACAAACCGGATCGTACCGGTTAATCCCAATTCTACTTTCTTCCAACGCAGCCACGATACCCAAACCGACACCGCCTGAACCGTAACGTTTTGAGTTAACCGGCGATGGAAACTTCATATCCAACGGACTTCTCGGACTCGCCGAGTAATCATCCGGTTTGATGGCAGACCGGCTTCTTGGAACCAACATCTCTGACAGTTTACGGATCATTAGATGAGATCTCTTGCTTAGTATCATGATCAAGAATTAAAAAGAGGAACTGAGAGAGATGAAAATAAGAATCAAATAAGAGAACTGAGAGAGAGAGAGACAGAGAGATGAAAACAATAAACACGGAAACGCAAGCTTATAGGAAAGAATCTGAGTGAAGAAGAGAAAGGTAGAGAGAGACCTTGAGCCCACTGATTTGCTTGGAAGTTTGGAGTTTTCTGTGAGGTGATCAATGATTGAAATATACAAACGGCCCACCATTTAACTATCATTTATTATTATTTTCTGTGTTTATTTTACTTTTATTTCTACACCATTATTGAAATGAGCAGGCTCAGAATTTATTTATTTATTTATTTCAAGAAATGATTTTTTTTTTTAGTATTCATTGGTGAATAGGACACTAGGACCCACTATTTTCATCAAGATTCAAATGTCTATTTCTAATAATTATTTTTATTCTTTGGGAATCCAAGACTTTTTCATAAGGGAGAAATATTTTATGTAAATGTAGTTTTTTTTTTTATAAATATAGACCAATTCATCTGTACTTGAAGTGTGGATTGTTTTCTAGTATTTATTGGCACCTAGATTATTATTTTAGATAGTGGTTTTTTTGTATTGGTTCAGACAAGTGGTTTTACTTTTCTGGAAGTGATTGTTTAAAAATTTAAGCCGAAAATTAGGTGGCAATCCCCATATTAATTGACGAACATTTGAAAAGATGTAACATCAATTTTGTATTAATTAAAATAGGTCCCAATGCAAAAGTGACACTCAATTAGGTAGTCAATTACATTCAATTGAAAAATAAGTAGGTCCACATTTGATTTTTATATGTTGTTAGATACATAAGTTGGTCAAACTATATGATATAATGATATGATATGTTATTTTCTTTCCTTAAATCAAACCTAC